>NW_021620970.1:1447418-1479301 GCF_004785775.1 Grammomys surdaster | reverse complement strand
TAGAGAGAGAGAGAGAGAGAGAGAGAGAGAGAGAGAGAGAGAGAGAGAGAGAAAGAGAGAGAGAGAGAGGCATGGAGAAAGAGGAAGGATGCTAGTGGTCACAGGAAGGGGTGAGAAGTTTATGGAGGGAAGATGGCTTTCTAGATACCCTGCCATTAGCTTAATGGTGATGATTTTGAACTTCTGGCCTCCAGCCTGTTAGAGAAGAACTTACAATATCAAATATTAAGTCTCTATGTTTCATGGTAATCTTCTCTAGCAATCATACAAGAAAATGAAGTATTTTTGATGATTATAATTGGTTTGCTAGTAACTTTTCTAGTTGTTCTGGTGAACTACCTAAAATAAACAACTTCTATTAGCGTAGAGTTTGAGGGGATAGAATCTTTCCACAGCAGGAAAATGCTCTTGACACAAGTGTGAGGTTGCTAGTTGTGTTACCTCTGCAGTTAGATAACAGAGTGGAAAGAAATTGCAGTCTTCCCATAAAACCTCAAGGCTTACTCCTGGTTACCTATTTCCTACAGCAAGGCTCTACCTCTTAAAGGTTCATGATCTTCCCAAACAGGACCACTGTGTATGGACCAAGTTTTCAAGCCCTGTGTGGTGATGTCTCACATTCAAACTTTAATGGTTATACATTTTAGACAGCCAATATTCTAGCTACTAGTTTTTAAATACAAAAATTCTTGAAGGAACAATTGGACTAGATTTATGTCCAGAGAAAGAACTATGACAGATTCATTACATCCTTACACTTTGCCTGCCACACATACACAACCTCCATCATAACCAGTGATTTACACCTAAATGGTATGTTAGTCACAATCAGTAGTCCTACCATTGCTATGATGCAAAGTCTACAGTTCTCAGTTTATTCCTGGTGTTGTATATGATATGAATTTGAACAAGTATGTCCAAATAAAGATTGCTTTATAGTTATGCAAAGTAGGTGTTTCACATATACATACTAAACAGCTGCTGTTTAACATGAAGAAATGTAACTATTAAGTCACAGTCATGGTTCTTTCTCTAAGAAGTATGATTTTCAGTTTAGGAATGTGAACATAAAATGAAGATTTAGAGTTATTATGAAGATAAATTTTAATATTAATCTTTCTTTATAACTCACATTCTAAATTAATAGACTGACAAATATACAAGCATCGATTGGTTTCTGTACCCCAGATGACCTGGGTATATCAGAGCCTTCACTCAGGGACCTGTTAATTAGATTCATTAGCAAGTTTCATAGCTTTTCAGGTAATGTTGGTATTCAAGTAGGGCTCAAACTCAATAATTGTCTTCTTACTCTCTGATTATTTCAGTTCTATACTTTCTTTTTTCCCCCTTTTCCAAAGGATTTTGCTTCATCTCTACCTATACTTGAATTTTTCTGTATTATTATTTTATTCCCTAATTACCTAGTTGATTCTCCTTACAATTTTATAGTTCAGTCCTTTATTTTGCATTGTTTCCTCTTTCCTGTATAAAACCGTTGCCTCTGACTTATCTGTTCCTTACAAATTTTCCTCAGCAAAATGTTTCTGCAAGGAGCACAGTAAAAGCCAAGTGACAGACTCTGAAGAGTAATTGGTTCCATAAATTCTTGGCTGGCACTGACAGTGGAGTTGACTTACTGAATGATGGACTATTGATAAATCAGGTTGACTTATATGGAACTTTAATTTTAGAAATATTAGGCATATTGACTCCAGTCATAAACTTGAATCCTGCTCTGAATGTAATGTAGCAATATGTCATTAAAGTTCAGACAGATGAGGAATTCTAATAACACAGAAGAGTTTACTGTGACAATTAGTTATTTCTACAGGTCTTGTGGCTTAGTAACTATTCTAGTTTGTTTTCTATTGCTGTTGTCAACACCGTGACCAAAAACAACTTGGGGGAAAAGCGTCTATTTCATCTTACAGTCTATCATCTCTGGAAGCCACATCAGGAAGTCAGGGCAGGAACTGAAACAGAAAACATGAAGGAATGCTGCGTTCTGATTTGTGTGCCCTGGGTTGCTTAGGTACTTCTCTTTTACAGCTGAAGTCCACCTGAGTAGGGTGATACCACTCGCAGTGGACCAGAACCTCCCACATCAATTAACAATGAAGAAAAGACACCATAGACAGGACCCAGACCAGTCAGATGGAGGCAGTTCCCCAAGATGAGGGGGATTCTAGGTTGTGCCAGTTTAACATCTGAAGCTAATTCTGACAGTATCCTTGTAGGTGGGAAAAAAATTTTTTACTTAAATGTGATTTATTTATACAGCAGATTAAGAGTGATTTTAAATGTGACCTTTTTTTTGCCCTTAAACTTAGAAGGAACAGTAGAATCAGTTAAGCAAGCTGGCATCTACTGAACATGAGTAAATATTTGTTGTTTCAGATTATCTGTGATTGCCACTAATATGATAAGCAAATCTTGTACAAATGAATTCTTCAATAAAAGAAACTTCTTAAACATGGCCTAATTTATAATACTAATTTTCTTCTGTTTCCTTTATTGTCAAGGAGTCATTTTGAATCTTTGTAAAGTGACATCAGCATGAAGGTTAAAGGAAAATCATGAGAACAAGTATATGGTTGGCAACAGAAATAGCAACCATTTATCTTTGTAAGCATACAGGGAAAAGGTGGAGCTGTCGATCTACACATAAGCAATTTAGAGTTTAAACCAATACACAAGAGGCCAGTAAACATCTAACATTTGGAGCAAAGACCTTGGAGCCATTCACAAGCTTTGAGATATGTGGCAAGATGCTTAATTTTGTTTGTCCTTCAGTCTTCTCATCTTAAAATGGAGATATCTATGTTAAATAATTTATGGATATTATTGAACACACACACACACATATAACACATATATGCACATGACATGTAAGATAGTGATTATTTTACAAACATATAAATATATCTAAATGTAATATAGGTACAATATCTATGTATCTATCCACATGATTTTACACAATGGAAAATTACACAAAATGATATATATTATATATACATACTATTTAGTATATATACCATATACAGTACATATTTGTGTACATGATAAAAACATGCTTTACCCTTGTGCTTAATTTCTAGAAATTAAGACATAAGTGTCCCGAAAAGACGAGTGAATAAGAGGTGCAAAATTTCTGCCTGAAGCAAAGTTTCAAACCAATTCATTTGCTCAAGAAAGAAGAGTTTGGAGATGGACTAGGCAAAGAGAAAGCAGCTCCCACCAGACAGGCAGTGACACCATGAGTTATGACAATGGGAATTTAGGATTAATTAGGCTCAGCTTTCTGATCAGTAATGATCCTATGTTTCCATTTACCAGTTAGATGAATCACCCCTAACTCAGGGCACATATTTTAAAACTCCAATGGTCCAACTCACCTTTTTATGTAAGTTTTATGCCTGATAGTATATTATGTCCCTGGTAAAAACTAGCATTTGTCAAAGGTTATTTACAACAAAAAGGCTAATCTCTGTGATCAAAGTTTCACAAAAGGCCTTTAGGAGTTAATAGGAGAGTAAATATTTGAAGGATTCCAGATTTATTTCTAGTTGTGAAAAGGTTGTTAAAAAAACTAGAAAAAGATTAATGTGTCTAAAGTTATATTGCAAGTCAGAGGGATATAGATCTTTCAACTCAGGTCAGATGTTCAGGGGAGCAAGGCTTTGTAGATATTTACAGAGAAATGTGATGGTTAAAGGGTCTGATGTTGTGCAGGTATCCACTGTGTCTGTGTGTACATAATCACAATCGAGTGTTGTATATGGATGGCAGTACTTCATGGCAGCCTCTCAACATCATAATCTTACATCCCTTCGCCCTGTCCTTTTCCATGATATTTCCTGAACCTTGGGTTGAGATGGGGTGATATACATGTTCCATTTAGGGATGAACATTCAACCATCACTAATTCTCATCCTTTGAAGAAATAATGAGTCTCTGCATTAAACCCCGCCTTCTACACAAAGGACCTGTGGCTATAGGATAAGAACAACACTAGCCTATGGGTATAAACTTAAGTATTTATTTACAAGGATGTTTGGTAATATGTCCATTTTGGTAAGCAATTGTAATGTGTTTACCCGCTTCGACCCACGACCACTCTAGCCATACGCTTTTACCCAGGTTTATAATATGAGAGATGTATTTCCTCCCATAAAGTATGGCACCAGTTCAATTACCAAACAATTGATTACCCCCAATACAGTCATTTCACCATTTCACCACCAGACATATCTTGTCTGGATAGTTAAGAGTTTTTAAAATATATTCAAACTGTATTTTGAACATAGAAGAAAATTAGACACATTAGGTAACAATAGGCCAGATATGCTTTTAATCTTAGTTAGAGACAGGAGATATTGTGATTTCAAGGTCAATCTGGTCTACCTAAAATGTTTTATGCCATCTATGCCATGAGGTGAGACTTTGTCTAAACAGTAAAATACTCATTTTTAAAAATGTGAGAAGCTATAAGTAGTAACCCCCTGGAGAGCCCAGGCAGTTTTGTTCTAAAATAGGAAGTATTTTTAGTGAATTCTTAACACATGAACAAATTTTGGTATATATTTCCAAATTTTTACTCTGATCTAATACTCACCAGAAATAAGAAAAAAATAAGCCAACCCCACTATACTCAATTTTGACCAAGTCTACCTCAGGGCCATTCTAACTAAACACTTCATTCCACTGACACCTGCTGTGGGCCTCAGATTTCTCTTCATGCCCAGACTTTGTTTAACACCCAAAGAGCCTGTTCACTCATTTCATTTCACATTCTCTTTTAACCATTAATAAACACTTATTGAGGACCAACTTAACCAACATGTCACACATTTGAGTATATATAAAATTATAGACATTGCTTAACACTTCATTTAGAAGAAAAATGTACAGTTAAGACATTCTGATACCTATGCAGAAAACAGAACAGTGGGCACTGTGGTAGACAGAATAAGCAATTCTTGAGTTCTTTTGCACAGTAAAGGATGGGTGACAATTATGAACTATGTACTTTGAAAGTGTCTAAAACAAAAATAAACTTTAGGTATTTTCACCACAGATAAATGATTATGTTTGAGGAAGCATATGTACATGTGTGTATATATATATATATATTTGAAAATTACATATATATACATTTGAACATTGAAATTACATATATATACATTTGAACATTACATATATATATATATATATATATATACTTATGTTCATATATATATATATATGAACATTAATGTTCACATGCACCAAAATATCTCATGGTACCTCACAAATAAAACCTTGTCAGACAACTTAAATACATAAAAATTACATATTTTCTCTTTCAAACAGAAGTACAGGAGTTTACACACATTGTAGATTGGCTGAATCCAACTAATTGATGTATGCGTTATCTCACAATGTTATTTTATTGTAGGAGTAACTAAGATTTACTTTCTTGGTGATCTTGAGAAATCAGTATGTTAGGTATATGGGGAAAGTGTTTGTTCATTTGTTGTCAGAGAAAGTCCTTTTGTATACGGCAAATTTGCTTAGTTTACCTGTACAGCAGAGGACAGCCTCAAGCTCAACATCTTCCTAACTCAGGCTTCTAAAGATAGGAGTATAGGTTTGCAGTATTCCCACCACAATATTGTTGTTAACTGATGTCCCCTTACTAGAAAATAAAAAAAAAATACCATCATATGAAACTTGTGAATATTTTACAGAGAAGGCCTTGACAAGCCATCTAGAACATCCAAATTTATCCTTAGTTCACATATTGAGGATACACTGAATGGAAAGATGTACAGACAAGATGGAAAAGGGTATTAGGTATGCCTGAGAATAAATACTCAATTCAGGTTGTTTCCTGTGTGATTCTGTAACATTTGCTTTGTTCCACTGTTTTTATTTTCTTTTGAATTTTATGACCTTTCATTTATAACAAGTGAAATATACATATACATATACATATACATACATACATACATACATACATATTTAAAAGCTTCATTATTTATTTTCAAGAAATCTATATAATTAAGGTTAAGACCAAGTTAATCAAACAATACTCTCTGCCAAATACGAAGATCAAACCTGAAGCAAGTGACTGAGAAAGATTAGATTGGGAGATTCAGCCCACCCCAAACTCATGTAGTTTCTAGACAACAGGCCTAGGTGCAGCACCTTATAACAGAGTCAGTGTCCACTTACCTGCATCATAATCAGACATGGTAGAAGCAAGGGCAGAATGATAATGGGAAAGCCTGGAGGGATTGTGCTTTGCAGAATGTCAACGAAAACTGGGACCAAGCTAAGTCCTGTTACATTCAGAATTTTCAAGCTGAGTGAGTGCTTGAGCAGCAGAGAAAAGTTTTTTATTTTTTTACCTGAACCACTTTTGAGATATAGAAAAACAACAAAACTCAGGCAAAAGAAGCATTAAGAATACAAACTTTCTGAAGAGAATTGATAAACCCTAGAGGTCATTACAATAAATAAGTAAACAGAGAAATAAATAAATAAATAAATAAATAAATAAATAAATAAATAAATAGCTTTTACCTTCACAAAGAAGCAATAATATAAAGGGCAGAATAAAGGGCAAAGGTTGGCTCCAAGCACTGCGAGTTTTATCATTCATAAGGAAATAGCATCAACCTCGAATTGAAGGAGTGCATTAGAATTCTTTATTATTGAGAAACTACTCTAGTACTCCTATCTTAAAATGGGAGATAAAATTGTGAGCTCTGAAAGAATCAATATTCAGGATGCTTGTGTAGGAGATGTGGGTGTGACTCAGATCCAGCAATGCCTCAGAAGTGCTGAAGAATTGAAACTATCATAAACAGAAAAATAAAACACTGGCTAAGTTGTAGAGGGAAGCCAATGAGCAATCAAAAGTTCGTCTTTTGGGATTTTTATTTTCATACCTGTAAATTAAGGAAGTGATGATACTTAATTCCTAAAATTCTTCCCCCATTAAGATTCTATGAATTCTAGTACATGTTGCAATGGAACAGTGTAAATCGGAACTGTTTCTTTCTGTCAGGCAGCACACTTTTTTCAATGGTACTGATTACTCCTAGGTTTAAAGTCCGTAAGTTCCTAACCTTTATGGTTTTGCCTTTTATCACACATTAGGAATTAAACTCGGGAAGAGGTGATGAGTCTGTAGCAAATCCTGGAGCCTGAGATTACTCATGTTTTCCCAAAAATTTGGTAGTTTATACATGTAGGCATAACACAGTCAGGCAGCAGACTGAAAGGGTGCATCCATCTCATTCTAGTTTTTAGAGGTAAGATACTTTATAACTTCTGTATGGCATGCTTTTAGCTATTTGAAAAACAAGTTAACATTGGTTTACAAGATCAATGTAACGTCTTACATTAGCTTATAAGAGACATATTTGGAGAGTAACTGTGAAAATAAAGAGTAGTTCTCATAGTTAGCACTCCACAGGAATATCCAGAGATACTGATAAATTGTCAGTGCCAGTCTTCCTAGATGTTGAACAATCTTAAAGACTTATAGCAAAGAAACACACCGAGTGAAGAAAAAAATATTAACTTTAAAATTATAGTGAAATGTTAGTGGGATTTTATAAGTCCTACAGAGTCCCCAAAGTTGACTCATTATTAGACTTAAAAATAACCCTTGAATTTTTCAGTACAGTCCTGGTTTTATAAAAAGCAAGCCAGAGTTGCCCATAAATAAATTTGATTTCTAATTTTAACCTGTTTACAGCTCCCAAGAAGTTTTTTAAAAAGGTCTGACCCAGGTTGTTTGCTAATCACTCTGAATAGAAAAGCAGAGTTTTGTTTTGCTTCGTTTTGTTGTATTTTAATTGCAAATTAATTGAAATCCAAGTTTCTACCTAAGGCCAAAGTAGAGTTGATGCAAACAATATAGTACTAAGAGACTTCAGAGAAAAGTTATGAGTGTTACTGGGAAATTAGAAGGTTCAAAAAAATCTGTGTATGGTGAAGAATTTAGAAATCACATATATGCTTAAATGTATTAAAATTTCTCTAAAATTATGGTTCTGATTAATGTCTATATATAACAACAGCAAAAAGATATTTCTGGGACTGGAGAGATAGCTCAGCAGTTAAGAGTACTTGTTAATCCTTCAGACTACCCAGATTCAATTACTAGCATCCACATGACTACTCAAAACTGCCTGTAACTCACATGGTATATGCATATGGTGCATGTTCATATATTTAGGGATACACACATACACATCAAATAAGTTAATAATATTTTAAAGAACTAAAGGTTAAGAAAGAGTTAGCAACAGACTTGCATTTTAGAAGAGGTGTCACATCAGAAAATTAATTATCAAAACTTCAGACATACTGTTTCTATCTCTTTTGCTTTCTCTCATCATTTCCTTCCTTTGTTATTCGAAAAACTGATGTAAGCTCTTTCAAAAATGCAAGCTAAACATGACTAAACACACTGCAACATGAGAGTCCACCCAGGTAAAGAATAGAGATTTAAGAAAAAATGTTTAGAAAACTTAGTAACTGATAGCAAATGCCACATCAAGGTAGAAAACAAAGACTCACTTGACTTTCAAGTATGTGTTAAGCAAGAGGAAGAAGCATTTTATTCTGAGATGTACAATGGTATAAAGTAAAAGTAGCATGTTTTCAGGAGTGGAGGAATAAAACAGAAAAAATAAGGGTTCAGTAAAGATTAACAGATGTCCCTGAGAAAGTACCAATACACTTACTAGGCAAAGACCATAAATCAATTGTGTAAAAATAGCCAAAGAGAGTGGAGACATGGAGCAATGGTTAAGATCATTTGTCCTTTTAATTCTTTTCCTATCTCAAAGGACTTCATTGGACTGGGGTGTTGATGGAATAAAGAAATAGCACACACACACACATACACTCACACAGACACTCACACACACGGGAATTATTGGGATTGTGTGGGCTGGACTGGACTCTCTGATGTAGAAACCATAGCACCCCAGAAGCTTAGTAGGTTTACTATGTAAAGTTGAGCAGAGAGGCATTGTTCTTGCATGCAACTGCACAAGGAGAAAAGGATATTACATGCAGACACACAAGAGGCCATGTTTTATAACTGAATCAAGAAGGCAAGTTTAAATAAGCTCTGTAGTCTTGATAAAAGATAACTCTTCATTCTATAAATAGCACATACACGTAGGGATTTATTTATTCAGGGCTTCCTCTTCTTCTGACATCTTCCTTGAAAAAGCCAAGGTTCAGTTCCCTAACTCTAATGACTCACACCTGCCCCTGCCTGTAACTCCAGTTCCAGGTGAACAAATGAACTAAATCACTCTTTTCTCCTCTGCTGGTACCCTCACCACATACATACATACATACATACATACATACATACATACATACATACATACATATATGTGTGTGTGTGTGTGTGTTTACAAAAACACATTCATAAAGCTAAAAGCATCAGTAGATGCAGAACTGAAAAAATGAAGGGAAAATGACGATAATATTAACAAAGTACAGACAAGTTCATATATAAATCTTGAGGTTAAAAAGTATAAGAAAGGATTAATAGCAGTCATTAACAGGCATAGAAAGTAATGTATCAACTTGTGGTCAATTGAAACTATGCAATCTGAGGAACAGCAAATGGAAGTTGTTAGGATCAATCTTGTATGCTGTATATTTAGATGCTGAGTCCTGTGCATCTGTCTAAACTGTAACCTGATATTAGGCCACTGTATTAACCGGACTGTTGTACAGAGTGCTCTCCAATATTCCCTGATTTATTAACAAAAGGCTTGAGTTTATGACTTGGCAGGGAGGCTATAAAGGAAGTACTTAGGATCAAGTGAGGGGGTGTCGTGAGAGAGCAAGAGAGAAATGAAGAGAAAGAAGAAAGGGAGAAAAAGATCACCATTAAGTGTGATGGACCAGGAGCACGTGGCCAATATGAATACACCAAAATCTTCCCAGGAGACACTAATTTGGTAGATAACTGGGCTTTTATGTGGGTTTTAACAGCTTGGAAGAATTAGTATAATTTAGAACTTTCCCAGTATAGCTTATTAATAAATTACAGTGTTTCTGTGTCATTTTCTTGGGAGCTAAAGAGGAAAAAGTGGGGTAGAAATTCCCAAGAGAGATTAAGGAACTAAAGGGAGCATAGCAAACCCCCAAGAAAAGTAACTTATGCCCCTTGCCTGGTCCTTTTGGCTGTGGCAGACACCTAGCTGGTCTGTACCTGAGGAGACACGGTATTCAGAGCCATTCTAGAGGAGCCACTGTACTCAGAGCAGTGGACACTGTACCCTGAGCCATTCTAGGGGAGTCACTCCACTCAGACCAGTGAATACCTAGCTGGTCGGCTCCTGTGAAGACACCATATCCTGAACCATCCTAGAGGAACCACTGCACTCAGAGCAGCAGGATTTCAGGATCTCAGAGACAGCCTGAGTCCCAGGAATTCTTCCACCCAGGAGCTTAGGAAGACAGGATCACAGAGACATCTGGACACTGAGGAGTTCTGACACATGCAAGATAACTGGAAAGACAGACTCCAGTCAGACACAGTGAGTGCAGGCAACACTAGAGTTAACCAGATGGAGAAAGGCAAGTGCAAGAATATAAGCAACAAAAACCAAAGTTACTTGACATCATCAGAACCCAGTTCTCCCACCTTAGCAAGCCCTGGACACCCCATCACACTGGAAAAGCAAGATTCAGAATTAGAATCACTTCTCATGATGATGATAGAGGATTTTAAGGACATAAGTAACTCCCTTAAAGAAGTACAGGAGAACACAGGTAAACAGGTAGAAGCCCATAAAGAGGAAACACAAAATTTCCTTAAAGAATTGCAAGAAAGCACAACCAAACAGGTGACAGAATTAAACAAAACCAACTAGGATCTAAAAATGGAAATAAAAACAATAAAGAAATCTCAAAGAGAGAGAGTACCCTGGAGATAGAAAACCTAGGAAAGAGATCAGGAGTCATAGATGCAAGCATCACTAACAGAATATAAGAGATAGAAGAGAGAATCTCATGTGCAGAAGATACCATGGAAAACATTGACACAACTGTCACAGAAAATGGAAAATAGAAAAAGCTCCTAACCCAAAACATCCAAGAAATCCAGGATACAATGAGAAGACCAAACTTCAGGATGATAGGTATAGATGAAAATGAAGATTCCCAAATTAAGGGCCAGTAAATATCTTCAACAAAATTATAGAGGAAAATTTCCCTAACCTAAAGAACAAAATGCCCATAAACATACAAGAAGCCTACAGAGTGCCAAATAAACTAGACCAGAAAAGAAATACCTCCTGTCACATAATAATCAAAACATCAAATACACAAAACAAAGAAAACAAACTAAAAGAAGTAAGGGAAAAAGGTAAAGCAACATAAAAATGCACACCTATAAGAATTACACCAGATTTCTCACCAGAGACTATAAAAGCCAGAAGATCCTGGAATGATATGATACAGACCCTAAGAGAACACAAATGGAAGCCCAGACTACTATACTCAGCAACACTCTCAATCACTATAAATGTGGAAACCAAGATATTTCATAACAAAACCACGAATCCGGCACTTCAAAGAATAAATGATGGAAAACACCAACACAAGGAAGGAAACTACAACCTAGAAAAAGCAAGGAGATAATTTTCCAACAACCCCAAAAGAAGATAGCCACACACACACACATAATTCCACATCTAATAACAAAAATAACAGGAAGCCACAATAATTTTTCCTTAATATCTCTTAACACCAATGGACTCAATTCTCCAATAAAAAGACATAGACTATCAGACTGGATACACAAACAGGACCAAGAGTTTTGCTGCATACAGGAAATGCACCTCAGTGACAAAGACAGGCACTACCTCAGAGTAAAAAGATGGAAAACAATTTTCCAAGCAAATGGTCGCAAGAAACAAGCTGAAATACCCATTCTAATATTGAATAAAATCGACTTTCAACCAAAAGTATTCAAAAAAGATAAAGAAGGACACTTAATACTCATCAAAGGAAAAATCTACCACGATGAACTCTCAATTCTGAACATCTATGCTCCAAATGCAAGGGCAGCCACATTCATAAAAGAAACTTTACTAAAGCTCAAGCATATATTGCACCTAACACAATAATACTGTGGTATTTCAACACCCCACTCTCAGCAGTGGACAGATCATGGAAACAGAAACTAAACAGAGACACATTGAAATTATCAGACGTTATGAACCAAATGAATTTAACAGATATCTATAGAACATTTCATCCAAAAAAAAAAAAAGAATATGCCTTTTTCTCAGCACCTCATGGTACCTTCTCCAAAATAGACTATATAATTGGTCACAAAACCGGCCTCAAAAGATACAAAAAGATTGAAATAGTCCCTTGCATCCTATCAGATCACCATGGACTAAAGCTGGTCTTTAGACAAAAACAATGGAAAACACACATGCAGGTGGAAACTGAACAATGCTCTACTCAAAGATAACTTGGTCAAGGAATAAATAAAGAAAGAAATTAAAGACTTTTTAGAATTCAATGAAAATGAGGACACATAATATCAAAACTTGTAGGACTCCATGAAAGCAGTGCTAAGATGAAAACTCATAGCTCTTAGTGCCTACAAAAAGAAACTGGAGGGAGCATACATTAACAACTTGACAGCACACCTGAAAGCTCTAGAACAAAAGAAGCAAATACACCCAAGAGGAGTAGGCAGCAGGAAATAATAAACTCAGGGCTGAAATCAACCAAGTAGAAACAGAAAGAATAATACAAAATATCAACAAAACCAGGAGCTGGTTCTTTGAGAAAATCAACAAGATAGATAAATCCTTAGCCAGATTAACCAGAGGGCACAGACACAGTATCAGAGTTAATAAAATCAGAACTGAAAAGGGAGATATAACAACAGAAACTGAGGAAATTCAAAAAATCATCAGATCCTACTACAAAGGTGTATACTCAACAAAACTGGAAAATCTGGATGAAATGGACAATTTTCTAGACAGATGCCAGGTACCAAAGTTAAATCAAGAGCAAATAAACCATCTAAACAGTCCCAAAATCCCTAAGGAAATAGCAGCAGTCATTAAAAGTCTCCCGACCAAAAAAAAAAAAAAAAAATACCCAGTTCATTCTATGAAGCTACAATTATACTCATACGCAAACCTCACAAAGACCCAACAATTAAAGAGAACTTCAGACCTATCTTCGTTATGAATACTGATGCAAAAATACTCAATAAAATTCTAGCAAACCGAATCCAAGAACACATCAAAACAATCATCCATTATGGTCCAGTAGGCTGTATCCTAGAAATGTAGGGATAGTTCAATATTCTGAAATCCATCAATGTAATCCACTATATAAACAAACTCAAAGAAAAAAAAACACATGATCATCTCACTAGATGCTGAGAAAGCATTTGACAAAATTCAGCATCCCTTCATGATAAAGTCTTGGAAAGATCAGGAATTTAATGCCCATACCTGAACATAGTAAAAGCAATGTATAGCAAACCACTAGCCAACATCAAACTAAATAGAGAGAAACTTGAAGAATCCCACTAAAATCAGGGATTAGACAAGGCTGCCCACTCTCCCCCTACCTATTCAATATAGTACTGGCAGTCCTAGCCAGAGCAATTAGACAACAAAAAGAAGTCAAAGGTATACAAATAGGAAAGGAAGAAGTCAAAATATCACTATTTGCAGATAATATGAAAGTATACTTAAGTGTCCCAAAAACTTCCACCAGAAAACTCCTAAACCTGATAAACAACTTCAGCAAAGTGGCTGGTTATAAAATCAACTCAAACAAATCAGTAGCCTTCCTCTGCATGAAAGAAAACAGGCTGAAAAAGAAATTAGGGAAATGACACCCTTCACAATAGTCACAGATAATATAAAATTCCTTGGTGTGAATCTAACCAAGCAAGTGAAAGATCTGTATGACAAGAACTTCAAGCCTCTGAAGAAAGAAATCAAAGTTCTAAGAAGATGTAAAGATCTCCCATGCTCGTAGATTGGCAGGATTAATATAGTTAAAATGGCCATCTTGCCAAAAGCAATCTACAGATTAAATGTAATCGACATTAAAATCCCAACTCAATTCTTCACAGAGTTAGAAAGAGAAATTCTCAAACTTATTTGTAATAACAAAAAAACCCAGGATAGCAAAAACTATTCTCAACAATAAAAGAACTTCTGGGCAGAAATGTTGATTTAAAAGTGACTTGGGAGATCCCAGGAGGCAGCTCTGTATCCAACCTCACAAAACCCAGAGGAAAAAATGGAGCACAGAGCTGAACAAAGAATTCTCAACTGAGGAAGCTCAAATGGTTGAGAAGCACCTAAAGAAGTGTTCGGCATCCCAAGTCATCAGGGAAATGCAAATGAAAACAACACTGAGATTCCACCTCACACCAGTCAGAGTGGCTAAGATAAAAAACACAGGTGACAGCAGATGTTGGCAAGGATGTGGAGAAAGAGGAACACTCCTCCATTGTTGTTGGGATTGTAAGCTGGTACAACCACTATGGAAAGCAGTCTGGAAGTACCTCAGAAAATTGAACATAGTAATTGAACCTGAGGACCCAGCTATACCACTCCTGGGCGTATACGCAAAAGGTGTTTCAATATACAACAGGGACACATGATCCACTATGTTCATAGCAGCCTTATTTATAATAGCCAGAAGCTGGAAAGAACCCAGATGTCCTTCAACAGAAGAATGGATGTAGAAAATGTGTTACATTTATACAATGGAGTACTACTCAGCTATTAAAAACAATGAGTTCATGAAATTCTTAGGCAAATGGATGGAGACGGAAAATATCATCCTGAGTGAGGTGACCCAATCTCAAAAGAAGACACATGGTATGCACTCACCGATAAGTGGATATTAGCCCAAAAGCTCACAATACCTAAGACACAAGGCATAGACCACATGAAAATCAAGAAGAAGGAAGACCAAAGTGTGAGTGCTTTGGTCCTTTTAGAAGAAGTATCAAAAGATTCAACCAGAACTCCCAAAGTCTAAACCTCTAACCTGAGAGCACAAAGGGAGGGACTCATGCCTCCACCTGCTTAGGTAATTGAGAGTGGCGTTGTCAGACATCAGTGGAAGTGGAAGGCCATGGTCCCTGAAAGTTTGGATTCCCTAGTGTTGGGGAATTTGAGAGCAGGGAAATAGGACTGGGAGGATGTTTGGAGCACACCTTCATACAAATAGGAGGAGGGAGAATGGGATAAGGGGTTTGGGGGGAGAATGGGAGAGGAGATAACATTGAAAGATAAATACGTAAAATAGCCAATAAAAAAAAAAACAGATAAAGGGTCTGGAAAAAAAGAGAGTTTACTTATTTCAAATTATTTTCAAAAGTTTCTAGGAGACACTAATTGGCTAAGATCTTATTTTAAGCTCTCCACAATAGAATTTAAGTATCTGTTTAATATTCTCAAGAGAGATATAAATCCTAATTTCCCTCAACAATTAATTGACAAAAGAGGAGTAATCTCACAAAAAGTAGAAGAAGTTATTATTAATCAGTATATTATATAGTCTGATTAGTCATTGGCTGTTCTTTAACAGTCCTTTGATAAAAGAGATTATTAACATAGATTTATATTTCCTTAAATAGTGTCTTCATGACTCTCTGAGTATGGAAGGAGCTGCTGCTGGCACTTCTGCCCTGATTTTACAAGAACTCTGAAAAATTGGCTTTAAAAACATAAGAGTGGGAATGGTACCCCCCTAGAAGGAGTCCCCCTGAAATATTCTCCATCATGCCTTGTTCACTTTTAACTCTCTAATACTGAAAGTTCATGGCAAATCTGCTGCTGACTGCCTCTGGCATCACCGAGACCAATAAAAACTATGCCACAGCTATATGGAAGGACCCTCTTACCCTTAAAGGGAATGGCCTGGATCCAGTTCTCATATGGGGCCGAGGATTGATATGCCTGTTTGATACCACAGAAGGCACAGCTAAATGGCTACCAAAAATATTAATGAAATAAATAGATACCCCCACAAAGCCAGGCCCAACCATAAATAAGATGAATAACAATTGACATCCAGGGAAGAGAAATCTCCCTGAGAACTCCCTTCTTTTTCCTTTCCAGGTAAAAATGAGTCACCTATGATGTCTGCTGTTAGAAGTTCTGAAAGATATCTGTACTCCCCCTGAATAACCATGCTCCGGTGTCATCCCCTTCCCCACTTCCTGCCTTTTTGTGTTTATAACCCCAATGTGAATGAATTACGATTTGAGTAAAAATAAATAAATTATTTAAAAAAAAAGAAGAAGTTCTAATCCAGATGCTGGTCCCCGAATTTATATTACTCAGACATTTGACGGGCCATTGACAAGAACATCAAACAGCTAGAGATTGACATCACTAATCTGAAGAAATCCCTCGTTTTGATGTCTGAAGCGATCTCCAAAAAATGCAAAGGACTTTATTGGACTTGATTTACTGTTTTACAATAGAAAAAAAAGAACTTCTGGAGGAATCATCATCTCTGACCTCAAGCTGTACTACAGAGCAATAGTGATAAAAAAAAAAAAAAAAACCTGCATGGTATTGGTACAGAGACAGGCAGGAAAATCAATGGAATAGAATTAAAGACCCAGAAATGAATGCACACACCTACAGTCACTTGATCTTTGACAAAGAAGCTAAAACTGTCCAGTGGAAAAGGGACAGCATTTTCAACAAATGGTGCTGGTTCAACTGGAGGACAACATGTAGAAGAATGCAAATTGATCCATTCTTATCTCCTTGTACAAAGCTCAAGTTCAAGTTGATAAAGGACCTCCAAATAAAACCAGATACACTGAAACTAATAGAAAAGAAGGTGGGAAAGAACCTTAAATACTGGGCCACAGGGGAAAAGTTCCTGAACAGAACACCAATGGCTTATGCTCTAAGATCAAGAATTGACATATGGGACCTCATAAAATTGCAAAGTTTCTGTAAGGAAAAGGACATTGTCAGTAGGACAAAACGGCAACCAATAGACTGGGAAAAGATCTTTACCAATCCCACATCCGATAGAGGGCTAATATCCAATATATACAAAGAACTCAGGAAATTAGATCCCAGACAACCAAATAACCCTATTTAAAAATGGAGTACAGAGCTAAGCAAAGAATTTTCAACTGAGGAAACTCGAATGGTTGAGAAGCACCTAAAGAAATGTTCAGCATCCTTAGTCATCAGGGAAATGCAAATCAAAACAACCCTGAGATTCCACTTCACACCAGTCAGAATGGCTAAGACTAAAATCTCAGGTGATAGTAGATGCTGGCAAGGATGTGGAGAAAGAGGAATACTTCTCCACTGTTGTTGGGTTTGCAAGCTGGTACAACCAGTCTGGAATCAGTCTTGGGGTTTCTCTAAAAATTAGACATAGTATTACCTGAGGACCCAGCAATACCACTCCTATGCATATACCCAGAAGATGCTCTCGCATATAACAAGGACATATGCTCAACTATGTTCATAGCAGCCTTATTTATAATAGCCAGAAGCTGGAAAGAACCCAGATGTTCCTCAATAGAGGAATGGATACAGAAAATGTGGTACATTTACACAATGGAGTATTACTCAGCTATTAAAAACAATGAATTCAAGAAATTCTTAGGCAAATGGATGGAACTCGAAAATATCATCCCGAGTGAGGTAACCCAATCACAAAAGAACACACATGGTATTCACTCACTGATTATGGAATATTAGCCCAGAAGCTTGAAATACCAAAGATTCAACTCACAGACCACATGAAGCTCATGAAGAAGGAAGACCAAGTGGGGGCGCTTCGGTCCTTCTTAGAAGAAGTAACAAAATACTCAAGGGAGCAAATATGGAGACAAAGTGTAGGACAGAAACTGAAGGAGGGGCTGTCTGGAAACCATTCTACCTGGATATCCATTCCATGTGCAGTCACCAAAGTTAGACACTGATGTGGATGTCAGGAAGTGCATGCTGACAGGAGCCTGATATAGCTGTGTCCTTAGAAGTCTGCAAGAGTCTGACATATTCAGAGGCGAATGCTCACAGCTAACCATTGAACTGATCAAGGGGTTCCCAATGGGGGAGTTAGAGAGAAGGAGCTGAAGGAGTTGAAAGGGTTTGTGGCCCCATGAGGAGAGCAATAGTACCAATCAATCAGAGCTCCCAGGGTCTAAACCACCGTCCTGGGAGCACTTAGGTTGAGACCCATGGCTCCAGATGTATATGTAAGGGAGGATGGCCCTGTTGGGCATAGGTGGGAGAGGAGATCCTTGGTCCCATGAAGGCTGGATGCCATGTGTGGGAGAATTTGAAGGTGGAGAGGTGGGAGGGGGTAGGTGAGGACACATCCTCATAGAAGCAGAAGTAGGGGGAGTGAGATAGGTGGTTCCTGGGTGGGGAGAATGAGGTAATAGGATAACATCTGAAATGTAAATAAAATATCCAATAAAAAAAGAAAGAAAGAAAAGCAATTTATGATAGTGGCGCCCAATATGGGGCATAGAATTCAAACTAACTTAAGAAAAGCCCAGGAAGAGGCAATAATCCTTCCCCAAAACAAAACAGCTTCTAGTTATGTCATTTTAATACTAAGAGGCTGTCAAAAACATGGTGGCTGTAACCTTGCAACCAGCCTGCAGATTAGAAAGAGGGGGAACACTTCCTGGAGTCAGGCATGCTTCCTAAAGCCCTGCTGTGTTACTGAGCACTTACAGGAGGTTTCCATGAGCCCACAATGTCTTTGAGGCCAACAGATAAACGTGCAGCAGGCCTCCAATTTCAGGTTCATCATGCCTCAGTGCCCTATGCATCTGCTGGCATCATCAACCCAGAGTCAGGTGGAGAACTAGACTAAGGTGGCCTGAGACAGCATCACGCTTCTTCTGCTGCTGAATGTATAGTGATGGAAGGCAACAGGAGAGAGGGCAACATCTGGTGAGGCTGCCTCTGGTTACAAGCGTATGAAACACAGCTCCCCAGATCAGGCTCAGCTCTCATGGGTGGCAACACAGCTATCGCTCCCCTGCATGGCCACATCAGCAGAGCTAGTCCTGCAAAGACTGTGCCTAACCTTGCACACCAGCCACAGAGCCCAGATCAGCATGCAGCTCTAAAATTTGCCATGGGCTGGCTCAGCTAGCTGGTTCAAAAGCTTCATGGCAGCTCCTCTCAAGCCTTCCCTGGGCAACTACTATGATGAGGCTCAAGGGAACATCAGACATACAGCATACTTAAACCAGTGTTCATTTGGGACCTGATATCACCTTCTCTAACTCGACAGAGGTTATTGGCGCTGAATTAGCACAATACATCTAAGTGTTACAAGATCCCTGGACGTCCTCAGCCCAAAGTGGTTTTTCTACTCAAATGTCCTTTCTACCCTCTTCTTGTGAATGAAAGGACCAGGATAGTATTAGTCACTATAGCGTCCTGAAATGAACAGCAGAGGGAGGCAGAGAACACAAAGAAGAAATTTGATCACAACAAAACTGACCAGGTAAAAAGAGTTTGAAAGTTGAATCTCAGTGTCGTTTTGATTTGCGATTCCTTGATGCTTAAGGATGTTGAACATTTCTCTAAGTGCTTCTCAGCCATTTGAGATTCCTCAGTTGAGAATCCTCTGTTTAGCTCTGTATCCCATTTTTAATAGGGTTGTT
This sequence comes from Grammomys surdaster, assembly GCF_004785775.1. Classification (NCBI taxonomy): domain Eukaryota; kingdom Metazoa; phylum Chordata; class Mammalia; order Rodentia; family Muridae; genus Grammomys; species Grammomys surdaster. Next base: position 1,459,593 of record NW_021620970.1, on the reverse strand, counting down.
GGTTCTCTGGAGTCTAATTTCTTGAATTCTTTGTATATTTTAGATATTAGCCCTCTATTGGATGTAGGGTTGGTAAAGATCTTTTCTCAATCTGTGGGTTGCCACTTTCTTGTATTGATAGTGTCCTTTGCTTTACAGAAGCCTTTCAATTTTATGAGGTCCCATTTGTCGATTATTGATCTTAGAGCATGAGACATTGATGTTCTGTGCAGGAAATTTTCCCCTGTTTCCATGTACTCAAGGTTCTTTCTCACTTTCTCTTCTATTAGAATCAGCATATCTGGTTTTATGTGGAGATTCTTGATTCACTGGGACTGGACCGTTGTGCAAGGAGAAAAGAATGGATGTATTTGTGTTCTTCTACATGTTGACCACCAGTTGAACCATCACCATTTGTTGAAAATGTTGTCTTTTTTTCACCTGATGGTTTTAGCTCCTTTGTCAAAGATCAAGTGACTATAGGTACGTGGGTTCATTTCTGGATCTTTAATTTTATTCCATTGATCTTCCTGACTGTTTCTGTACCAATACCACACAGTTTTTATCACTATTGTTCTGTAGTACAGCTTGAGGTCAGTGATAAAGATTCCCATAGAAGTTCTTTTATTGTTGAGAATTATTTTCACAATCCTGAAAAATGCTAAGAGATCAGAGATGAAAGAAAAGAAAGAAATGAGATATGTATGCAATTCTTGAGGAAAAATACAAATTATATAAATCAGAATGAAGAGATACAAGATCTAAGCAGAGATACAAGAAAAGGAGAGGTATAAAAAAAATGGACACAGGCTATGGATGAAAAAAAATTTAAGATAGTAAGACAGAGACAGTAGAGTTAAAGCCAGAGCCTAACATATCACCATACTTTAAAGTTCAGAAACATTGGACAAAGATTGTTAGAAAACAAACCTTACCTTATCCAGAGTGCAGCAAATACCATCAACCAACAAACTTATAAAGAACATGGTTGGCAAACCATAAATGTGCTGGATTTCAGAAAGTTTAAAGAAAGTGTCAGCAAATACTATATGCATTCAACATTCAGTAAACAAATATTAAATTCTTGGGAGATTCAAAATAAGATAATCCCCCAAGACATGAAAGATATGACAAGAGCTATATTTGCATCTGATTTCTGGTTACAATGGTGTTCATGATAGAGAGAAGAGACAGAGATTAGAGAGGTAAAACAAAAAATAGGACCAAATGCATCAATAGTTTTCATGATCAGCTCCTAGGTGAAGGCACATATGCTGACATACAGATGCAAATCATATATGACAAAGCAGCCATGGCCTTATGTTATCTGGCAGCCTTAAATGTTTTGGACAGAGTTGAAGATACAGGGAAAAGACTTGAACCATTACTCAAATTATGCAAGACCCTAAAGAAACATGCACTGACTTTTTACAGATACTAACTTCCATTGTAGATAGAAGAATATCAGATCCACTAGCCTGGAAATGCTAATGCTCAATGTAAAATGGTGATCAAGCCCTTAAAGGCAAGATCAGAACCACCAACAGATGAATGGATTAGAAATATAGTTGGCACTGAATCTCATTCATATGATATGAATATGATAGAAGAATTGATCTCTAAACATTCTGACAAATTGCAAACTCTTAAATATACTACTTGTGGTAAGGAAGATAATTACAAAAAGGAGTTGTAGATAGGACCAAAATAATTCCAAAAGAGGACCTATGGAATATATACAAGCGCCAAAACTGGATTAATGAATGTAGACTAACAGATGACAAAAGGGATAACCCCTTGTTAAAAAACACCCAGGAGGCCACCTGGAAGGCCCCACTACCAAATTCACATCAGCCATTTCAGGGTAATAGAAGCGATACTCATCCACATAAAAATTAAACAACACTGCTCTGAAGATAACCATCAAAACCTCAGATATTAAAGTCAGAGAAACTTCTATAGATGAGAGAAAAAAAAAACAGAATGAGCCAAAAAATATGTTGGCAAACTTCTATAAATGATTAGAGGCTGAAACTAAAATTATTTATAAAAAAAATATTGAATTTGAAGGAATAATAGACAGTGGAGCAGATATAAAAATAATCTCATCAAAATCTTGGTCTCCTAATTGGCCTCTTCAGAAGGTAGTTAAGTTATGTAATTTCTAGGAGTTGTAACTTTATCCCAGATAAAGCAAAATTAAAATGCTTCAATGTATAGGGCCAGAAAGTCAAATAGGGAAAATAAACCCATATGTAGCTGATACAGCCATGAATTTATAGGTGAGAGATCTGTTGTAACAACAGGAAGGATGGATTACCATTCCTCCAACTTTTGGGACAAGCCATAAAATAAAAATTCTCAATTAAGGCATTAAAAATCTTATCAAAAACAGACTGTCAAAGTTGTGCATAAACAGGACACAACAAAGGCTGATTCTCCAACTTTATATAGGGCAGACACTACTAAGAGAACTCCAACAGTCTTATGACTAATGTGGTTGACCAACCAAGCTATTTGGATAGATCAATAGCCCATGACAAAATTGTAAGCACTAGTACACCTAATCCAAGATCAGTTTGAGACTCAACATATAGAACAGTATACCAGACATTGAAATTCTTCTATATTTGTCACCAAAAAAAAAAATTGTCAAATGGAGGATATTGACAGCTCTAAGAGCAAATAATATAATCAGTTAGCCAATGGGTTCTTTATAGGCTGTAATCCCATTGCCTTCATTGTTAGCTAATTTATGGCAGATTATAGAGATTGGTTTAAAATATTGATTTCTAAAATCATTCCTCTACAAGAACAAGATAGAGAAGTGTTTCCTTTTCAATATTTATAGTATTTGCCCAATCAAATTGTGCCACTGGATAGTCTTACCACAAGGAATGTTGAATAGTTCTACATTATGCCAATATTTTATACAATGGCCCCTAGAAATAATTTGTAAGTAGTTTCCTGAATCCATAATTTCCAGTTATATGGATGACATTTTGCTAACTGATTCAAATGAAGATGCCTTAGGTGGGAAATGCTTGATGAAGTTCATAGAAATTTGCCTTGCTGGGAATTACAAATTACTCCTGAAAAAATACTAAGGAGAATGTATTAATTATTTAGGATATAAAATAAATATACAAGAAATTCACCACACAAAAACCCAGAGGAGGCTGGACTCCCAAAAGCTCTAAATTGCCCAGGAGTACAGGATCATTCTGCTCTGTGTCTATCGCACTCTACAACTATGCATACTTATGCATAGGTGAAAGGGAAAGATTCACTTACTAGCATAAGTCATGATCCCGATCAGGTATTAAATATGGGGAAGAGGGCATGTTTGTGTTTTTTTTTTTCTTCAGGATGCTGAAGGAGCATGGTGGCTGCCAGAACAATGGGTGAAACATGCTGATGCTGGGACAAAGAAGGATGCTGACCTGTGAGTTTGCTGAGTGCCCTGACAATGATGACTGAAAAGCACAATTGGACAGATGTTCCTGATCCACCTTTGCTTACCTATACCTCAGATGGGACAAGCTGCCTTGCCTCAAGATTTTAGACCTTGTGGAACACAGGATCAAAAAGAGAAGTTATAATGACTCTTGTATTTTTCTTAAATGTTACCAGTTATTCAGACTCAATCATGGACTAGTCTAGAAATCAATCCAATACTGGAAATGACAGTCTTCATTTGGAAGTCTGGTTCTGGACATATTCAGAGACATATATGGGAAGTTAGCTGGGGTTCTCTATGATGTTATATTAGCATGAGATAAAGTTGGAAGAGAATCTGGATTTCAAACAGGTGTTAGCACATGTGTTAAGGCTCTTTTAATTTTCAAGTTAAAATTACTTTTGTTTCTTCTACAGTATTTAATGTAAGTTGCACTGATTGCACACCTTCTAATTGTGTTTGTGTTTTGAAATCTGGCATGTCAGTTACAGAGGTCTATCAATCAGCTTTTGTTTTGTTGCCCTGAGTATTACAAGATCTTGGTATTTTGGGGAAAAAAAAGCTTGCAAATACTATAAGAAGTGAGTCAGGCTTTAAGCAGAAGCAAGAGGGTAGTGGGCTTAATTAATGCTGGTATAACAGCTTTAATTACATTAATTGCTAGCACCACTGCTTCTGCAATTGCTTTGACACAAGAAGTGAATACAGCTACTTGTGCTAATCATTTAGCAAAAAAAAGAAAAATGTTACTAATGTGTTGATTTTACATAAGGATTTAGATAGGCATTTGAAACAATGGATTGTTGCTCTTTATCATATTCAAATTATTAGAAAGAGGTTCAGAATTTAAAGGTAAGAAACCATCTCGAGTATCATACCAAATACCATTGGATTCATGTTAGTTCTAAAATTTACAGTAGTAAATTACAATAGGGAAAAGTTTACTACAATAGGTAGTCATTACAATAGGAAAAAGTTTAAAGACACTTGTAGTGTATTTGGCATAATTCTAACACCTCTCTGGATGTTTTAATGATACATAGGGAGCTTATGAATTTCAAGAATGCTGCCCTACTGAGCACTGATGTGGTAAATACTGCACATAAAATTACCCATGGCTTGAGGTCAGTATTTCTATTTTCCTCAAGCTTCAAGAATGTCATATATAGCTTGATTATGCTAGCCCTTTTGTCCTGGGAATACTTTTATTACTGCCTACTGTGTTAAAGCTTCTCTTTAACAACTTCAACATGTTGGTAGCCAAAGTACATGGCTTGAAACTGAAAATGGAACCCCAGGCAAAGTTATTAAATTAACAGGCTGGCAAGCCAAGGATAGGTAAGATTCTGCACAGAGCCTTACCAACCCAAGACAGAAGTGCATTGTTTTTGATAATGCATATTCCATGGTAGGTAAGGAAGGCATTTTTGTCAGAACAGGCTCAATCTTGCTTATCAAATTAAAAAAAGAGGAGATACAGAGAGCTTTGGGGGCTGCTTAGCAGGACTATGACATTGACCAAGGACAAGGAAGTGGACTTCAGGCAGGAATCTGACATTAGGCTAGAACAAAGAAGTAACTTCAGGCAGGACTCCAAATATTCAGCTAGAACAAAGAAGTAGTTTCAGACATGAAAATGACTTTGGGCTAGGACAGGAAAGTTGGCTCAGATATTTTGGTCATCCTGATAAGCCCTTAGAAACAGTGATCACTGAAGTGTTCACAAAATTTTGTTTATTGCCTTGCTTGTTCTTTGACCATTTGTGTTTATTGTCTTGCTTATTCCTTGACTATTTGTATCTACTGTATTGCTAGTTCCTCAACCTAGAACTGACCTGAATACTTACATGTAATTCAAATGGTATTAAAAACAAAAAGGAGGAGGGGGTATGGGATAGGGGGTTCTAGGGAGTGGAAATGGGGAAAGGGGATTACATCTGAAATGTAAATAAATAAAGTATCCAATGAAAAAAACAAAACAAAAAACAAACAAAGAAAACTCAAATATACAACTGATCTAGTGATGTAATAGCCATACTTTAGAAATAATATTTAAGTATATTAAGACAACCAGAAACACAGAAGTCTGATATCTCAAATAGATATACGCATTAGTTATGGTAAATGCTTATGAACTTGAAGTTGTGTACACTGGATATTCAAACAGTACTAAAGCATTTGAAGACTTACAAAAGAAGAAGAAAGAAATTCTACCACGAAGGGTAAAAAATCATGAGAGACCAATTAAAATATCCTTAATGATTTTAAAAATTATTAGGAGATATTAGTTGGCTAAGGTCTAAAATTAGATTAACTACTCAAGAGCTAAATAATTTATTTCAAATCTTACAAGGTAATAAATACTTAAACAGTCCAAGAAAATTATCAGCTGAGGCTGAAAAGGAATTGGCTCTCAAAAAAAAAATTATAAGACACACATATAGATCATCTTTTTCCAACAATGTCTTCTATTTTGTTATGTTGCCTTCTCATTCTCCCACAGGAATTTTCATGCAAAAAGAACATTATATATTAGAATGGATATTTTCAGCACAAAAACAGAATAAAAATTAAAACTATGTATAGAAAAGGTTTCTGATTTGATTCTGCAAAGAAAAATGAGACTGTCAATCAGCAGGAATAGATCCAACAGAAATTGTGTTACCTCTTTCTTTCTTCCTTCCTTCCTTCCTTTCTTTCTTTCTTTCTTTCTTTCTTTCTTTCTTTCTTTCTTTCTTTCTTTCTTTGTGGTACCTTTTTCGAATGCTGAGATTATCTGATCATGGGCAGTGATTGAACATTGGCACATAATTCTAATATATAACTGAATCTTAACCAACTTACTTGTTTTTTCTGACTTGTACCTTACCTTTCATGATTTATTTGCATCAGTATAAAATGCAGGGTCTCCAGAAATTTGATTTCTCTTTATCATATGAGGAAGAATCCCATTACTTCTTTTTATAAAGTGAAGTTGTTTCCTATTTGAATATTCATTGTTAATTTCTCCAAAATAATTACTGCAAGTTCTTTGCCAATGTTCAATCTTTTTTATATGCTAATAAACAGAAATATTACAGCTACTAATAGCCATTATATTATGGAATATACTGCTAAACACAAACCTGCCTATGAATATTAAAAATGTCTTAACTTCTGAAGGGAGTGAATGAAATATATTACACTGGGAGAGGGGCTTTGTGTATGTTTCTACAAAAAGAGCAAGCTGTGATTTCCTTCCAAATTGATAGAAATGTGACAATTGAAGACCCTGGAACAATCATATCTATAGCCAGGAAGAGATAAATCAACAAGACTAGCAAAGCAGGTAACTTTTAGTACTTGCCCCTCTACATGACAACAGCTCTAAAACTGGCTGAGACATTAAAGTGTCCTGGCCAAAAACTTGGCTAAGGATAGCCAATAAATCTTGTTGGTTTCAAAAACTTCAAGACTCATCACACCATCCTTTCATAGCATGGATGAAAATTTTTATTATGGATTAGTTTTACAGTCCAAACTAACTTATAAAAATGACAGATACTTTTTTACCTGTTCATAAAAAGAACTTTTAATTGATCTGTGTACCTTGTATATTCCATACATGTGTTATTGAAGAACTGTATATTACTTGTGAGAGATTTTATGTTTACAAAACAAAAGGACCAGACACTAATGGAGTTGAAATGAATTTGAAAAGATTAACCCTCAAGGATGCTTTAAAAACATGCTGAAACACTGAGACACATTTATTCCAACGTCCTGCTTAATCTAACTTCATATTGCCTTTATGAGTTGTCACAATTTGTTTACAACTGTTTGTCCTATTGGATGTGTGATTTACCTTTAACATGTTTTAGGTGATAATATGTAAAACATTTCTCTCTATTAGAGCCATATGTTGAAGCACTCTCAGCTTAATTTGTAAAGGTTTTCACCATAATTGCCATAATTTCTAATTGTTTCACAATCAAAATTTGTTTCCAAAAAAGCTCCAAAGTAAAGTGTTGCCCCAATTAATCCATCATCACAGACTATTCCAATCAGGACTTCAAATAAGCCTGTATTTTCACAGCACATAGTTACTAAACAACAAATGTTACACCCACCGTTCTTATGATGGGCCAATATACCAATTTTCTTCTGACTCCAATAGAAACATCACCCCCTCAAACAATTTTAAAAGTACAACACCCTATTTCCCAAAGGGTATGGGTGGTTTTGGTCATTCTATTGGTGATGGATACTTGTCGTTAAAAAGGGGGCTGATTGCCAGTTGTTAAATGATCTTTGTCAGACAGAAAATAAATTATAAGAGCTCAGACTCAAGAATTTCTTTTTTATGTTTTAATTCCTCTATCTGTCTTTCTTTTTTATGTAAGTGGAGAAGGGTTGAAAAGAAAAAAGGGGTGATATGGAAATAATAAAGTAATAATAGAAATAAGAGTAGATTATTGAATTTACTCTTAAACCAAAGAGCATTTTATAAACCAATGATATTACATTGGTAGGGATTTGTATATTGTTGCAAAATTAAGGTCATATTTGGTTACATTGGTAAAGATTTTTGTATAACAAAGATTATTTTTGTTACAACATAATATATATTATGTTTCAACTCTCATATAAAGTATTGGAATTGTGCAGCTCATTTAAAAATACAATGTAAAGTTCTAGAAATCACTATTACAAACTATTTAGAAAAACTAAGAAATGCAAGCTAATTGTTAGGTATTCTGGCAAGATGGATCAGTAGGTAAAAGTACTTGCTACAGCTGGGCAGTGGTGGCACACATCTTTAATCCCAGCACTTGGGAGGCAGAGACAGGGGTATTTCTGAGTTCGAGGCCAGCCTGGTCTACAGAGTGAATTCCAGGACAGCCAGGGCTACACAGAGAAACCCTGTCTCGAAAAAAAAAAAGTACTTGCTACAAAAAGCTTGATGATCTGAATTTGATCCTGCAATCCATATACCTCTAATATCTACATGATTTTGTCACACACACACACACACACACATACAAACACATTTGCATATTAATTGTTTAAAATTTTAAAAAAACATTTTTAATTTTGGGACAGTGGGATGAATCATTAAAGTTTCATTCTGTGCATGTTTCTGTCAACATAAAGTAGAGCACATGTAACACATGGCATGCAGTCACACACGTGTCATTCTTGAGGGAATACTCTGGTTAGCCTGTGATTCAAGCTATAGTGAGTAGATAGCTTGTCAATGCACAGTACGTTGAACTATGCAAGAATGGAGATTCTGAAGTTACTAAGATTTGGAGAAAACTTGTTACTAAACTCATAGTGTGTGACACTATAAGCAAAAGTTCAGAGGCACTTTGCTTCATTTGCTGACCAGTCCTGAGGATTAAAGCACAAGGCTACTGCAAGTATCTACAGCACTACATGAATACATTAGACATTGTCCTTGTCCAGAGCAACTTAAAAAGAAAAGTGAAGCTATTCATGTGCAAAAAGAAAAGAAAAAAAGATGAGCTACAGAGGGTATTGCAGAAGATGTCTAGAACAAAAACTTAACCATATAACTATTTTCGAAGGAGTTTCCTAAGAGAAAAGTAAAATGTCTCCTCTTATTAAAATTAGAACAATCTTTTCTACATTTACAAGCTCTTTGTCATTGTCTTTCATATTTAAATATAAATTACTTCAAAGTTGGTTTCCTATAATTTTAAAAATTAGTTTTCTATTTTCAGAATATGAAATGAGATATAACTCATTTAGGCAAAAGTCTAGGTTCATATTGTCTTTTAGTATCAACATTAAGAACCGATATTCTAGTGGATCATCTTTGGAAATTCACAAAAACTGATACCATTAAATGCTAGGTAGTTCAGTTTTCATGATTGTATTTTTAATGATTTCAAAGGTTTTCAGAGCTCCTGGTAGAATATTTGTGACCAAGAACTGTCAAAGAAATCACAAAAAAAAGAGAAAAAGAAAAGAAACAAAACTGTATCCTTTGTTTCTTATAGTTGCTGCTTATACACCCTCTCTGTCTCTGTCTCTGTCTGTCTCTCTCCGAGTGTGTGTGTGTATGTGGGTGTGTGTGTGCATGTGTGTGTAAAATATGACTAAATATGACTATGCATTCAAATTCTGTATTATTTTACTTTAATGCTTATTAAGAATAGTTTTATGTAAAGTAAACTAGTAAAAATTCTCCTGAATATTATTTACATATTTTTCTATGCAATTAACCCGTATGCAAAATAATCTAAGGTTCTTAAAAGTTCATTTTTCAGGTACTTTCATATTCCTAATGGGTTCTTTATAACATTCACTGAATGCCATGATCAAGTTACACAAGAAAACGCATCAAGCTCCCAATCTTCCATTTTAAGTTTTAAATCTCTGTCTCCAGTGTCTCCTGTTAATTTCTGAAAGTAGGTTTGCCTTGGAATTTCTCAGAAATGACATTACTTCTTTTATTCGTTTTGGTTGTTGTCCATTTATTTTTATGTCCATGTATTTTGTTTGTTTGTTCATCTATTTTACTTTTATGCCCATGGGAGTTTGGCCTGCCTGTATGTATATGCACTATGTACATGAAGTACTGTCAAAGGCCAGAGAAGGACAACAGATAAGACTTGAACTCTATATGGTTGTGTTCTTCCATATAGTGCTGGGAAATGAATGCAGATTGTCTGGGAAAATAGCCATCAAACCAATTTTATTACTTAAAAAATGTTTATCTACTCTGAGAATTTAATACATGAATACAAATGTATTTTGAACATACTTTCCGGTTACAACCATTTTCCTATATATGGAATGGCTTCATTCTTATTTTCATCTGAATAAATTTCCATTACATATATGTATTATATTTTCTTTATCTACGTATCTGTTGATAAATATCAAGTCCAATTCAACATCTTAGCTATTTTAAATCCTTCAGGAATAGATGTGAGCACATTTATGTATCAGGGAGTGCCCTTGAGTCCATGTGATTCACTCTGTCTCAGCTTGAACTTAACATCCTGCTCTCTCATTTTTCTAGAGAAGATTAAATTCATATATCCATCACCCATGTTTTTATATCTGTTGGAAGATAAGATAAAATATATTCATTATTCATTTTGCAAAGATACTGAATTTTGGAAATAATGTTTTTATTTTGACAATACATACATTTAAGAATAATTAAATCAAGATAGTAATGTTCTGAGAAGTCATATTTTTAATCACAGCTACGTCATCAGAATATATGCATCCAAACACTAACCAGAATTGACCCTGCTTATCTTCTAAGATCAAATGAGATTGGGCACATTCAGGGTAATGTAGTAGTAGACAGAAACACATTTTCTAACAAACCATTCTTTCACATTTTTTCACTGCTTTCTCAAATCACTGCATGTTAAAAATACCTCAAGAATAGTAGAGTGTAAAAGGACCACCACATTTCCTGGACATCATCTAAACTCTTGGTTTAGAAGTGTCTTTCCCTCTCTAACCCTTTCAAATGTTTTGAATTTGTCTAATGCTAAATAAGTTGCTTTCAAAAGTCAGTTTTAGCTAGATTTTTGCAAAGAATAGGAATAGAAGAACTGAAATTTTTGCGTTTGCTATATTTGGTGTAATTTTACCTTTAATATGAAAATATTTGGGATAGAATATTATTCTGCTTTGAAATGTAGCTAGCTAGAAAGCATAGTCCTTAAAGCTCTGCATTCTGATACCCATATTGCTTAGGGATTACACAGTATATTTACAAAGGTTAATTATCCAAACCAGGCAACATCAGTTTAGCAACCCAAGTGTTCTGCTATGCAAATGAGGAAATGCCCCTAATGGGCAATACCTTGGCGCTGCTAGAGAAATATCTTTAAGAGAGAATGCTTCTTCTCTGCACATCTCATGAAACAGACTTCACAGTCCCTGGATCGTGGTCCATCACATGCTCTTTTTTTTTTATTTTTTTCATTCCCACCTAGATATACTCAAACTAGAAAAAGCACAGGCAGGAATTATAGCCAACTTTAAACATCATCATTTTCTCCAGCTAGTTTACCTGCTTGCAGAAAATGCCTCTTTGGAATTTAACTGGAGAGGCACATAATCTGAAGCAGGTGTTTTTATGCAAACGTAATTGCTATTTAATGATGGAATTAACATTTCTACTGGGGCTAGGAAAATAAAGGGGCTTGTTGGTTAGAGGGTAAGCAAACTATTTGATATGTAAGTCTCTTCTCTTCTGTGGATTTCCATAGCTTGTGGTAGTTTGAGTGAGAATGACCCCCATAGGGTATATATTTAAATATTTGGTCCCCATTTGGGGGAACTTTTTAAGAAGGATTAGAAGGTGTGGTGTTCTTATGGAAGCTGTGTCACTGGAGGGAGGATTTGAGATTTCAAAAGCCCATTCCATTCCCAGTTAGTTCGGTCTCATTCTCTGTCTCTGTCTCTGTCTTTGTCTCTCTCTTTCTCTCTCGCTTTCTCTCTCTCATCCCCCCTTCCCTCACTCTTGCTCCTGCTCTCTTACTCTTTCTTCCCCTGCCTCTCGCCTCTGCCTCTGCCTCTCACCTCTGCCTCTCATCTCTGCCTCCGCCCTCTCTGCCTCCGCCCCTCTGCCTCTGCTCCTCTGCCCCTCTGCCCCTCTGCCCCTCTGCCCCTCTGCCCCTCTGCCCCTCTGCCCCTCTGCCCCTCTGCCCCTCTGCCCCTCTGCCCCTCTGCCCCTCTGCCCCTCTGCCCCTCTGCCCC
>NW_021620970.1:1419660-1447318 GCF_004785775.1 Grammomys surdaster | reverse complement strand
TCTGCCCCTCTGCCCCTCTGCCCCTCTGCCCCTCTGCCCCTCTGCCTCTGGCTTGCATTTGCTGACCCAAAGGTGGCAGAAGCAATGCTGAAACCTCTAGGAAAGGCATGTAGTGTTGTACAAATGGAGTTCCTCAAGGTGAGGCCCTTGGAGATCCCTGTCCACTTGACAAGGACTTGTGGAAAGATATTACCGACCATTGCACCAATCCTAGGAAGCACAGGTGCTTGGACCCGCTCATTGGCCTTCACTGTGATTACTGTTATGGTAATTTTAATTTCACTTTGTTAGTCATGTTTACGGCTGAATTTATGGTGTACCTGGAGTTTTTTGAAACATAGAAACCAATTCTCCTGGCTGACTCTGGCTGCTTCTGCAGTCATCTCGGGTTAGCAGGAGGAACTCAACAAAGTTAATTATTTTTTGCTTATTTAACTATTCTAGAAACAAATAACTATACTAGAAGATAGTTTCTTAAAAGATGACATTACAAACTTATAGAACATATAAATAAAGAATAAAGGGCATAAACGATTAGACATCCCTGCAATGCCAGAAAACCAACATAGGAATCTAAATCTCTCATTCCCCTTGGAGGCAAAAAGTAGATTTAGAAACTGCCAACAAGAATAGAAACTTGGTACCAGCAGTTAAGATTTGGGTACTAATCATTGCCATTCTAAGAATACATGAAGAATGGGACTATAACTACTGTTCACACAAAGATTTACATTTCACATGTTATCCTCTTTCTCACTTTCTCCTCTACAAAGTCCCTATCCCCTCACCCCTCCTACCTGCCTTGATGAGTTATCTAAATGCTTTTATCATGTTAAAACTTACTCTATAGGACATAACACTGTCCCTTTTTAACCTACATTTTATTACAGTGAACATGCATAGAAATGTAGCCTGTCTGTATAGATGTCTAATTAATGTACATAAGCCTATATGACATTTTAAAACTGTATACAACAAAACAATTAACATTTACAGATGTGAGAGTTTAGGCATACCTACAGGTGAGTATTTGAAACCCAGAAGGCATTATGAAGTCAGATTTCCCCCTGTTGTTTATAGAAACTTGTGACTAGGACAAAACCAGTATAAGAAGACTGAGGAGCTGTACAAAATGTACTAGTTCCTAAATATCTATCATTGCTACCAGATTTTCTATTGATTATACATATGTTTAAAATTAAAATGACGTACAATGGAACCAGTGAGTGGCTCAGTGAGTTAATACATTTACCACAACACTGACAACTCCTCCAAGATCCACATGGTAGGAAGAAAGAACCAACTCCCAGAAGTTGTCCTCTGAACATGGATACCGTAGTGTGAACTGTGGTATGTACACATGGTCTCACCCACACACACTTATATAACCTTTTATTATATATGCATTGTAGATTTATTATTGGAATATTCCATGTTTCTAAAGCTCTGAAAAGAAAAGAAAATTGTATTGTATAAAATAATTTATAAGAATATCTGATTACATGGGGTGTTTTTACTTATATTAGTGACCAATAGCATATTGGGAAGACAGTACGTGGGGAAATTATATGTTCGACAAAAACAAAAATAAGAACCTCCAACATTTGCGACAAACCACAATCTCTCCCATAAATTTCTAAAAAATAATTTCTAGAGGGTCATAATGATATTGGCGAAAGTCACTGATCTAAACCAAAATTGTTTTAATCATTGACTTTGTCACATGACATCATCACTAAATGTGTTAAGCCATACTCACAGCAATCCTGGAATTCATGCTACTTACAGGATGCTCAGGCCTAGTTTAAAGCGCCTTAGCTATCAGTCCATGTGATTCTAATCAACGAAATGACTGTAGTAGGCCATATATCTTAATAAGATTATAACAAAAGTAATCAATAATTTGGAAATGACTTTACACACTTTTATAGTTCATCACAATAAACTGGCTTAAGAATAAATTAAATGCATGTTCCTTTATTAAGTCTTTTAAAAGCAAAAGACCTAAAGTAAAGTGCTAATTAAAGTTGCAGTGGCGTGGTTTATTTTATATCTTCACTTCACTATGAAAGATACTTAGTGGCCTGTTAATCACCTGAAGCTTTTATTATGATCTAGTTGTTTGGGATACTCAGTTGCATCTCTTGGCACTTGTAAGCTTAATTAAACTTTTACAGCAAAATAGGTCTGCCTACCAAAGGAGGTTCCATCTTTTAACCAACCTGATCTTTAAAGTAGGGAGTGATTATAGGGTTTTTTTTTTTTAATTTTAGAAAAGAAATGATTGGTCAGCTAGTGAGTAGACAAATACATCTACTATATAGACAGATGCTGATTTCCTATGTATAGTTTGAGATGAAAAAGTAATTGGTAGCAATATAAATACAATTTTAGTTAAAGGATACTGAATCAATTTTAATCCTTTGAGATGACATTTTATTCTAAAATGTTATCTTCTATTAAATTCTAGACAAAGAAAAATATAACTCACCTGAATTTAAACTTTCTGAAATTATTGAGTCTATCTGAAATTATTGAGTTTATGATTTTAGTACCTCTTAATTTGTTGCCTAGACCATAAAATCAACATATAACCTACACAGTCTCCCTATAAATGTTATATTTATACATTATAGTACTTATATTTATGTTTATATTTATTTATATTTATATTTATAAAACACATACAGAAATAATCTTTAGCTTACTAATTGATTCCTGTCACTAATTTGTCTGACATAGAAAATACCTTTTATTACTAATTTTGGTTGCTTCCATATTTTTGGCATCTAATAGTTGCAACAATAAGAAAGAAAAACAAAAACAAAACCAAGCAGGGAAAACTTTGCCACAAATATTTAGGTCTATTTTCCTACCCCATATTCCAGTCCATCAACAGGTCAGAATTTACCCTTCTCTATGTACAAAAGTGCCATCTGCAATCATGTTTGCCTGTCCTCAATAGTGCTACTGGGACAGATACGGGGAGAACTCAGTCCCTGGGTTCAGACAGGTGGTACACTGTTAAAGCACAATTGAAAACACTGCTAACATTAATAAGTACTTCTTTGATTTTAGAGGAAGTACTCCTGATGTTCTTTTACTTAAAATTAGCCAAGATGATGGAGGGTAAGTATTTTCTCCTCTGTTAATAACTATGGATTCTCTATAGCTGTGGCTACCATCAGATAAAGGACTGTCAGTTAGGTAGCTAAGGTACACTTATGCCTGCACTGGCCATTTTAAACACTCCTCAGATGTCTTGAGAAAATTGTACAATAATAATCACTCATTATCTTAGCTCCTAAAGGCAGTCTCAACCACAGCTAAAACGTTTTAAGATCTACCCAAAGCTCTCCATCTTGCAATAGCAATCTTTGATAAACTAGCATCAATTCTTACATGATCTATGAAACAGCCCATTTGTATTACTCTGTCCCTCTCCTAATATGATACCTCTGCTTAAAATTGTTTGTGTTATAATTCACCTTGAACAGGAAAGCTTCTTCACATGAACTACAAAGCCATACATCACCTATCTTATCTGCCTCTCTCACCTGACCTCATTACAAGATTTTCCTCTGCAGCCTTTTTTTCTGAAGCACTGTCTTTTCAGTTCCTCTAGGCAACTTCTAAACCTTTGAATATACTTTTTTTTCTGCCTGGCATTCTCTTGCTTACCTAAGGAGACTGTGTAATGAGAACAAAGGAAAAAGAATACTTGAAGAGATTGTATCAGTTTCTGTTCCCAGAGCACTGCTTACTACCTGTATAACTCTAAACTCTCAGAACCAATTTCAGTATCTACAAAGTAGGAAAGATAACAAAAATCTATATCACAGAGTTATTCAGAAACTGAACATCTGGTATATCTGCAGGAAATCTTCAGTATTACTGAATTTCTCTTATCCATGCCTCACCTAACTAACTCCTTCTATCCTTCAGACAACCTTAAAGTGCTACTTTTTGCTGGAAGAGCCCCTTAGTGGTCCAAACTTTGCCAAGGGAGCTCCTTGAAGAAGCTCCTAACACAGTTTCTCATAAGTTTGCTAAACAAGTGGTCTTAGATATATTTCTGTCAGTATCTGAGCCTTGAGCAAAGCTTGTACTGTCCTTGAGTGAATATCTTCTTTTGGAAACTTTTAAATTCCTCGGGTAATGACACCCTGCCTGGCTAATGCTCTACCATCTCACTGACTGACCCCAGATCACATGCAACAAGTTAAAATAGATTTCTTTGCCCCACTTCTTTTAACTCGAGTAATTTAATCCACCCAGGGTGTCTTTTTCTCTAGTCCAGGCAGTTCTAGGCATAGGTCAATATCTGGGTGAATATTCAAAAGACAAATTTGAAAGGACAGAAATTACCTTGAACCCTTGAGCTACTGCTTCAGCCTCCTAAATACGAGGACCCCAGCTGTCATCACCATGACTGGCTCCTCCATTATCTTCTCGTATCTAGTGCTGCTCTTGAGAAATTTAATACCAATTTGATTCATGTAAGAAAACTGGAGTCATCCTAATTATTGTCCCTTTGTGAATGTATACAAAAATGCTTTAAACTTATTTTTGTCTACTATTTTTAATTTTCATATTCCAAAGTGGTGTTTTGTGAGGTTTTCTACTTTCTTCAGTATGGCAATGAGCTCTTAATTTAGTGTCTTACAATTTTTCCTTTATTTTTGGAAACGTTTAATATTTATTTAACTATTTCCTTTGCTTTATTAATATTTGTATTTCATTTTGACATCCATTAGCAAAATGCTTATATTTACCTGTTCCATGCTTTCGAGCTTTGTTTGGGAAATGAATAGGTGTTTATTTTCTATCCATGTTTCTTTTCTTATTTTCTACTTATTTTATCTAAGACTCATTATATCTGTTTATTTGATCTAACTCTTTAATATGCTATTTTTAAACATGTATTCAAATATACTATTATACTTCATGCCCAATACTTCATTTTTAAACACTGCCTTGTCTAATTTAGTAGAACCTATGCATTCTCATTCTAAGAGCAATCATCTTGTTATTTTAAAGATTCCTCCTATATGTTCTAACTCTGATTTAGCTGGCATTTGTTACTTAATATTCTAGTCCTTATCTAGAAATAATTTTAAGCAGCCGATTTCATTTCTCTAAATTATCTTCATTAATATCTAGTTGCACACACACACACACACACACACACACACACACACACATACACACATAGATAGATAGATAGATAGATAGATAGATAGATAGATAGATAGATAGATAGATAGATAGATATACATATCTTCCCTTCAGATTCCAGATAAACATTGTAGGCCTCCAATAAAGTACTCAAGCTCTGCTCTGAGAAACTGGGAGCATGGTAATTTTAAATGAACTAGTTTGCAGATAATTTTTCTTTCTATCAAGGGAAAACTATTGTGAGTGGTATGTGCCCATAAAATTCACGTATTTTTGACTGTGTACTCATGCTTTTTGTTAGTATGTGCTATTTTTTTTTATAATGAAGTATTATGTCAGCTGAAGTCCTCCCAGAAGTAGATGCCAAAGTGTAGTTAGACATGGAACAAATTTGTTGGGAGCCCATTGTGAAAGATAAAGGAAAATGACTGGGTGGAGTCAGGAAGAGCCTTGATACTGTGAAAAAAATTAATGGAGGGAAGAACACAGCACCAGCTACAAGACTGTTGCATGTCAATGGTGCTGCCTATGTGAAAGTTGTCCACTAGAGGAATCCTTTGTCAAACAGGAATGGTGCACAGATCAAGATCCCACAGAATGGGCATTCACTTTTAAAGCACTGTGCTAGCACCTTCTGGAGCTACCTCCCCAAATTGTCACAACAGTATTTTATGGACAGCAACTGGAGGCTGGCAGTTTGCTCTGCTACCCACAGAAGGATCTCCTGAAAGAGATGTAAGTACCATGTATGGGACATCTTTGTGGTTGCCCTTGGTATTTCAAGGAAGAGCTAAAAGATATGCCTGTGGATTTGGAGGAGAGAGGATTTGCTTAAGGACAGAGTTCCATCCCATGGTATTACCAAATCATTTTAAGTCACTGATTTTACTGGTTCCACCTGCCAACTCTGCTGGGGAGATGACAACCCTAAACCTATTTGAGTAAAACAATATGAGGAGATGCAAACTTCGGTAGATTGGTGTCCATTTGCCAAAAATTTCTATTGGGGTTGGGGAGCAAAATATATTTTAGCAATTGATTAGTCTTGTATCTGCTTAATCAGGTCCTTAACTATCAGAGCTTGTATTTCCCCAGATTCCACACACAAAGAACAGAGCACCAGAGTTGGGCTATAGCCAATGTTTGACTTACTCAAACATACTGCAAGCAAAGAAATACAGAGAAAAGACAAATCTGCTAATAACAGCTACTAGAAGAAACAAAATCCCTTTACTATCCTCTAGCCTGTGCTTCTCCCGCCCTGTGCAAGCTGTTCTGTGCTGCAGTGTGCCGGCTCAGGCCAAGCCAACTCTCCTGGGGCTTTTCATTTTGTTTTCTTAGCTCCTAACCACCCCTACTTCTCTCATATCTATGGAATGCTCAGGTTGTTTTTAATGCAAAGAGACAGCTACCTTTGATATTTTACTGTCTACTGCAACAGATATATGGAAGTTACAGAGACTCAACTGCCAGGGTCTAAATTACTAAGCAGAAAAGTTATCTTTTCAATGCATGGCAGCATTCTGACAAACAAACAAACAAACAAACAAAAATATTATCATCAATGGGGAGGTGAGGGAAAAGGTTTTGTATGGAGAATATCAGAGCCAGTGACTTCCATCTGAAGTACAAGCCACATCTATCACTTGGATTCAGAGATGCCTGATGAACTGTGTAAACAAAATACCCTAAAGTTTATGTCATATTATAAATCTAGCTAGAGAAAACCAATACCAAAAGACTATACATGAGTCAGCCTTAAGTAACAAGTGGGAAATTTATTAGGCATGCTGTGTCAAGGATAACATATGCTAGATCTGTACTCTGGCATTCACCTGACCCGTACTATTTCTCTAGGAGAAAACCTAGAAAGAAATGAAAAAAGAACTGATTGTACTATGATTTCTTTCAAAAAGCTTCAAAATAGGAATTCTTTTGTGCCTCAGAGGCAGAGTATCAGAAGAGAAAGAACAACACATTATATTCATGATGCCTGCTCTGTTCTCAAGTGTTGGGAGCTTTGTCACAGGACATAGGGAGACCTTGTACCTTCAGATAGTCATGAGCAATGCTAGAGATCCACACTGAAGTACACCAGTGGGTAATGAGGGTATGAAGCAAAGTGAAGATGCAAGTATATAATTTCATGATATTCAGTTGATAATACTTATGTTTTGAAAGGGAGTGGCCTCCATTAGCTCATAGACTTGAATACATGGTCACCAAGGAGTAGCACTATTTGACCTTTAGGATATGTTGCCTTATTCAAGGAAATGTGTCACTGAGGATGGGCTTTAAAGTTTTAAAAAGCCCATACTAGTCCCACAGTCTCTCTCTCCCTGTTGTGTAGAGAATCTCAGCTATTTCTCCAGCATCATATCTACCTATTTACCACCATTCTTCCATAATTTAATGAACAAAACTGTAAGCAGTCCCCAATTAAATGCTTTTTCTTAAAAGGGTTGCCATGGTCTTGATGTCTCTTCATAGTAATAGAACACTGACTAAGACAATCCCCAAAAGCCTGGATAGAAAGAACAAGCAAAATAGACTTTTAAGAGAAAGTTTTGATTGAGAAATATATAATTCTGTGGAAAAATAACAAAAAACACTCTAGCATTTAATAAAAAATTACAAAGACTTAAACAACTACTCTTAAACGTGGTACCTCCTGCCATAGATAACTTATCAGAATTTATTCATTATATGGAGACTTCTGAAACCAGGAAGCCTTGTCTTTAACAACATCAACATGTTGGCAGCCAAAGTACATGGCTTGAGATTGAAAATGGACCCCCCCAGACAGAATTGTTAAATTAATAGGCTGGCAAGCCAAGGACAGGTAAGATTCTGCACAAAGCCTTACCAACCTAAGACAGAAGTGTATTGCTTTTTATAATGCATATTCCATGACAGGCAAGGAAGGCATTCTTGTCAGAATAACCAAAGACAGGCTCAGACTTGTTTATGAAACAAAAAAGGGGGAGAGGCAGAGAGTTTTGGGGCTGCTTGGCAAGAATGTGACATAAGCCAAGGACAAGGAAATGGGCTACTTGGCAGGAATATGATATTGGCCAAGGAAAAGGAAGTGGCCTTCAGGCAGGAATCTGATATTAGGCTAAAACAAGTAATTTCAGGCAGGAATCTAAATTTTAGGCTAGAACAAGGAAGTAGGCTTCAGACATGAAAATGACTTTGGACTAGGACAAGAAAGTTGGCTCAAATATTTTGGTCATCCTGATAAGCCCTTAGAAACAGTGATCACTGGAGTGTTCTTGAAATTTTGTTTATTGCCTTTCTTGTTCTTTGACTATTTGTGTTTATTGTCTTGCTTGTTCCTTTACTATTTGCATCTATTGTATTGCTAATCCCTCAACCTAGAACTGACCTTAGTACTTGCATTTAGCTAAAATGCTATGAAAGGAAAAAGGAGGAGGGGGATGGGATAGGCGACTTCTAGGGAGGGGAAATGGGGAAAGGGGATGACATCTGAAATGTAAATAAATAAAATATTCAATAAAAAAAAGAAATCAGAAAGCCCAATATCAAGAACATCTCAGGTTCTTGGTTCACAATCAAGCTATGGAATTTCTCTCTAAACATTAATTCTTATTACACAGAAAATGTAATAGTAGAATTCTAAGCTGTTATAGAAGATGCAAGATCACAGATCTCAGGATTTATCTGTTTATTATTCTGTATGTACATGTGTATAGGTACATGTGGTGGATTTCTTTGGGGTCTATTGTTTTTTAATTATCTGACAGATAAGTGCTTTTTAAAATATCCTTCTTTCTGTCCTGTTGGTTACAAGGCAATATCACTGATAATTTAATTTAACTACCTTTTTTTTTTTAATTTCCAAGAATTTCTTCAAAATAACTGCCTTCTCTGTTTTCTCATGTCTCTGTTCTGTCTCCCATTTTGAGTTATCATTTGTACTTCCACTTTCCATAGAAACTCTAAATCATAAGTGTTGGCGCTGTACTTAATTAAAATATCCTACAATGTAAAATTTATATTGATTTACTATAAATAGCTGTTGCCCAATATATGGCTGTGTTTATGACAGTAACATCCCTGCCCAGATAAATATTACATCCCATGAGGTAAAAATCTTACTGTAAGTTTGAATAACTCTTTGAAAGTTGTTTTTCTTTTCTTTATTTCCTTGTGACTCTTTTATTCGTGTTTTAAATTTGACTCTTCATATAGAAGGTAAGTACTCTACCACTGAACTATATCCCCAGTCCATCATCATTCTTTAGATATTTTAAGTGTCTTTTTTTACATGCTATTTATTATAGTTTAGGGAAGAAAAGTCTGGATTATTTATCGATGTTCATTTTGATACAAGGCAAAATGTCCAGGCAGGTAATTTTCTAGGGTAAAAGAAAGAAAAATGAAATTCAGAAAGTCTACAGAAACTATGAGGGTCAGACTCAAAAAACTCTTATTACCATCTACTAGATGGTGAAACTGAAAATACATGATTTGGGAAAATGTATAGTCACCAACAGTCACATGCTGAGATTAGGCTTGGTTTGCTTTCTGCTCAGGCAGCTGTCTGGGTGCCCACCTCATAGCAGTCACCATTTCCTTTTGCTCCAGTGTGGCTAAGGGATTTCAAATACAGAAGTTTTTCATATCAGACACATATATATTTCAGGCTCCATAAGTGCCTCAATATACCCTCCCACTTGACAACACAATTTGAATATCTCTGCAAAGGTATCTGTAAAGCAAAATAACTAAGGAAAGTCTCTTGTTCAAGGTTGAAGAAGCTTACATGCCCAACTCAAGGGTCTACAACCTCATTAAAGTCCTAATAATCAAGAACCACCATTCATCACTTTGGGTATGATGGCTATTCTTAGTTGTCAGCTTGATTATATCTGGAATGAACTACAATCCCAAACTGGAGGGCACACCTTTGAGGGTTTGTGCTTAATTTGATGTAGGTAGATTTACTTCTATTCCAGATCTTTAAGTCAGAAATAGCACCCTTTGCTATTCTCCTGCTTGCCCTCACCTTGCTAACATGTTCATTTATTCACTATTATTACAGCCTACATCTCTAGAATTCCAGCATCTACAGAAGACCAGCTGAGACATCCAGTCTGCTGGATCGAGCAACTTCTGGACACTTGGACTTTCTGTTCATAGCTAGCCCTTTGTTGAATTAGTTGGACCACAGTCTTTAAGTCATTCTAATAAATCCCCTTTCTACACAAGAATCTCTTATACAGAAAAATATCATTCTATAAGTTCTGGTACTCTAGAGAACCCTGACAAAAACAGAGGGGAAGTGTAGTCAAAGCTAAAACTAAGACTTTTTATTTAAAGCTTTTTCCTGATTCACTGTGATGGTGAACAATATATCCTTAGGTGGGAGGATGATTGCCATGCAATGGAAGATGCCAGGCACTAGCTTCAGCTTGCACCTGCCTATCACAGTACGATCAATGTTGTGTGGCAGAGCTGAAACACAGGAAAAAATAGATCAGGGGAGTGTTTAAGTTCACTTGAATCTCAAAGTGACCAAAGTACTCATTAATATCTCCAAATACAAGGCACAGAATAACTACTTTTCAAAATAAGTACAGTAATTCACCAGCAATTATTTAGAAGAAGGACCAAGCTTGGGAATAGTCGGTGGATGTGATTGAAAAAAGCTGTTTTTATTTGTCCTTTACATCACCCTCACAGGCAATATGGAAGTAAGAGTTTTTAAAATGTGTAGCTTCCTAGGGAACCACCAGACTGAGCTCTATAGTAACTACATCAGGTTGCCCTTTCGCTAGCAAAGAAGTACACATTCTCCTTTCCCTGTATCCTCACCAGTCTGAACTGTCATTTGTTTTATTGACTAGATTGAGTAGCGTGAGGTAAAACTGCAAAGTAGATTAAATTTGCATATCTCTGATGGCTAAGGATGTTCAACATTTCCTTAAGTGTTCCTAGCCATTTGGTTCTTAATCTTTTGAAAACTCTCTGCTTAGTTTTATACTTCATTTATTTAAAAATGGGTTATTTCTTGATGTTCAAGATGTTGTTTTCTTGTTTTGTTTTTGCTCATTCTTTCTATATTCCAGATACTAAACTTGGGAGAGTTTATATATACTTGGTAAAGATATTTTCCAATTCTGTAGGTTGCCAGTTGTCTTCAATCATGTTGCCCTTTGCCTTACATATTTTTTTCAATTTTATGAGGTTCCATTACTAGTTATTGGTCTTAGTGCTTATGTTATTGATGCCCTGATCAAAAGTTGTTGTGGATAGCCCCAGCCTTGTATTTTCATGCTAGTTCCACTTTCCTGGGAGGGGCTGCAGAGGAGGAGTGAGTCTGTACACAGGTGACTTCTTATGAACCTTCTGTCCAATTAAATTTGTAAAATAAAGGCTAGAGCCAGTGATTGGGCAGTAGAAGGGAAGGTGGAGAAAAAGGCTTAGAGGAGAAGAGAGGAAGAGGAAGTCAACAGAAGAGGAAGTCGAAGGAGGAGGAAGTCGACTGAGGAGCAGGAGGAGGAGAAGCACGTGCCCTGGAAAAACCGGAAGTTTTAAGGGATCTCATAGCTGCGGAATAGAGTAATGTAATGGTAAATCTGCCCAATCCAGGTGTGCAGTTTATATCCATAATTATTGAGTTGTGTTTTCCTTGACTGGTCTTATTTGGGTCAGGGATTTACCACAACAAAAAGTCATCTACTGTGCCAATGAGTTCAAAACTATTCCCCACTTTCTCTTCTATCAGAGTCAGAGTTTCTGACCTTATATTGAAATTCTTGGCGCTTAGAGTTGAGTTTTGTTCAGAATGATAATTGTGGATCTGTTTACCTTCTTCTACTTGCATCCTTCCAGTTTGGCCAGCAGCATTTGTTGAAGATGCTGTCTTTTTTGTTGTTGTTGTTGTTGTTCCAGTTTGTATTTTCAGCTTTTTTTTTTCAAAACTCAGGTGTTCACAAGTGTGTAGAATTATATCTGAGTCTTCAACTTTTCTTCATGCCAATACCATGCTTTTCTTTTTTTATTGGATAATTTTATTTACATTTCAGATATCACCTTACTCCATCTCCCCCTCCCAAGGAAACCTCTATCCCATTGCCCCTCCTCCTGCTTCTCTGCAAATGTTCCTCTACCTACTCCCTCCACTCTCACCTCCCCATCCTCAAATTCCCCCCCACACAGCATCCAGTCTTCATGGGACGAAGGATCTGCTCTCCCACCATCCTCCCTTACATATAGAGCTGGAGCCATGGATCCCTCCCTACGTGCTCCCAGGCTGGTGGTTTAGACCCTGGGAGCTTTGGTTGGTTTGGTATTGTTGCTCTCCTCATGGGGCTGCAAACCCTTTCAGCTCCTTCAGCCTTCACTCTAACTCCTCAATTGGGACCCCATTGATCAGTTCAATGGTTATCTGTGAGCATCTGCCTCTGAATATGTCAGAGTCTTGCAGACCTCTAAGGAGACAGCAATATCAGGCTCTTTTCAGCATGCACTTCCTAACATCCACATCAGTGTCTACCTTTGATGGGTGCACATGGGATGGATACCTGGGTGGAATGATCTTCAGACAGCCCCTCCTTCAGTTTCTGTCCCACACTTTGTCTCCATATTTTCTCCCTTGAGTATTTTGTTACTTCTTCTAAGAAGGACCGAAGCACCCACACTTGGTATTCCTTCTTCATGAGTTTCATGTGGTCTGTGAGTTGAATCTTTGATAGTTCAAGCTTCTGGGCTAATATCCAATTATCAGTGAGTGGACACCATGTGTGTTCCTTTGTGATTGGCTTACCTCACTCGGGATGATATTTTCTAGTTCCATCCATTTACCTAAGAATTGTTTGAATTCATTGTTTTTAATAGCTGAGTAATACTCCATTGTGTAAATGTACCACATTTTCTGTATCCATTCTTCTGTTGAAGGACATCTGGGTTTTTTCCAGCTTCTGGCTATTATAAATAAGGCTGCTATGAACATAGTGGAGCATATATCCTTGTTATATGTTAGAGCATCTTCTGGGTATATGCCCAGGAGTGGTATTGCTGGGTCCTCAGGTAATGCTATGTCCAATTTTCTGAGGAACCGGCAGGCTGATTTCCGAAGTGGTTAGATCATTTTTCAGTCCCACCAACAATGGAGGAGTGTTCCTCTTTCTCCACATCCTTGCCAGCATCTACTATCACCTGAGTTTTTGATCTTAGCCATTCTGACTAGTGTGAGGGTTATTTTGATTTGTGTTTCCCTGATGACTAATGATGCTGAACATTTCTTTAGGTGCTTCTCAGCCATTTGAGTTTCCTCAGTTGAAAATTTGTTAAGCTCTATACCTCATTTTTTAATGGGGTTATTTGGTTGTCTGGAGTCTAATTTCTTGAGTTCTTTGTATATATTGGATATTAGCCCTCTATCAGATGAAGGATTGGTAAAGATCTTTTCCCAATTTGTTGGTTGTCGTTTTGTCCTATTGACAGTGTCCTTTTCCTTACAGAAACTTTGGAATTTTATGAAGTCCCATTTGTCAATTCTTGATCTTAGAGCATATGCCATTGGTGTTCTGTTCAGGAACTTTTCCCCTGTGCCCAAGTATTCGAGGGTCTTTCCCACCTTCTCTTCTATTAGTTTCAGTGTATCTGGTTTTATGTGGAGGTCCTTTATCTACTTAGACTTGAGCTTTGTACAAGGAGATAAGAATGGATCGATTTGCATTCTTCTACATTTTGTCCTCCAGTTGAACCAGCACCATTTGTTGAAAATGCTGTCCTTTTTCCACTGGACAGTTTTAGCTCCTTTGTCAAAGATCAAGTAACCTTTATCATGATGGGGTGTTATGAAAATGTCCCTGCTGTTAGCATGGCAGACAGAGAAATGATCTTCAAAGTGGCAAGAATGAATTCAGTTCAGCCTGACTTAATCTGCCAGACTGCATCAAACTTCTAGAATGTATAATGTGAGGTGGTTTATTGGCACCATATATAAACACAACATAACTTGGAAAAAATGTTTTCTAGTATGACACAATCCCTGGTGAAGGACAAAGCATAATTACATCAAAATTAAACTCAAAGTCCATGTCATGTCTTCCAATAAGATGGATGTAAAGACAGGCTATCTCTACTAGCTTAAGAGCCAAAGAAAGGACCTGTCCTTGTCTCCATCATATAGTAGAGTAGAGGTCATTTGGGATATTAGCCACCTCTGCCCTGGTGGTAGGAGCTTAAAGGAGCTCCTGGTTATATATTCATTATATAGATTATGCAAGGGTCATTTAGATTATTAGATCTCTCTGGTTCTGGTTGTGAGAGCATGTAGAGACCCCCTGGCTATACAAATAATGTAAAGGTTACGATTCACCTCTGATCCTACTTTTAGAAGCTGGCTATGGCTTGGTCCAGCAGACAACACAGATCACCAGGCCATTAATCTACTAATTTTCCAGCCTTGTGGGGAAAAAATATACTTTCTTTTGAAAGGAAAATTCTGGATGCTTACCATTCCTGGCTTCCCTGAAGATATGTGCCACAATGAGCTTCATATTCTCAACAATGTTAGATTTTGACAAAGGTATTTTCTGCATATAATGAGATGATTATGTGGCATTTGTCTTTCAGTTTATTTATATGGTAGATTATATTTATCACTTTATGATGGTAAGCCATTTCTGGGATGAATACAACTTGTGGGTTTTTGTTTAATTTTATTTCACTTTGACATTTTTGACTTATTTGTTCTTTTGTTTGCTTTTATTTGTATTTTGTGTTTTGTGGTGTGTTTTAAAGAGAGAGAACATAAAGTTAGGGAATACGTAGGTGGGGAGGATCTGAGAAGACTTGAGGAAGGAAAATAACATGATCAGAATATACTGTATAAAATTAAGAAAAAATAAAATTTTAAAATGTTTGGAGTCATTTGAATAGATGAGTTCTACTCAGAAGTTGCAGTACTATCAGTCAGAATTTTCTAAAATATTTACTTATTTTTCTTTGACATGTATGAGTTATGTGTGTGTACCCATTCCTTGAATTTTGTATCCTCTGTTCTGTACTATCATACATATGAACAATTCTCCCTCATATGCATGCCACCACAACAGAAGTGTTTTTACCACCATGTTTTCTGCAATGAACTCCCTTTAAATAATGATCCAGAATAAATCTTTGCCTCTTTAAACTGATTCTGTAAGTATTTTACTCAAAATTCAAAAGTAACTAATACACAGTCTGTAGATTTTGATAAGAGTTTTAAGTAGCTATATTGATCCCAATATTTATCATGAATTCCTACTTCCAATTCTCTGTCGTAAACTAGGCCAGGCTCCCCAAGCATTGAAAGATCTAATCAAACATTTCTCTTCATTATCTTTTGTTGCTTCCCGATCCGACCAGCAGACAGAAGAGGACGAACACGGAGTTCTTCTTCTCAACGCAGTTTATTCAGAAACCTTTATATTCAGCAAAAAGCCCTCGAGCCTCTCCTCCACTGTCCTTAAATCCCTCTGCCTTCTCCAATCAGAGCCTGCCATGTCGGTGCATGCGGTAGGATAGCCGGTATCTCAAGATCTGACTTTGCCCTATGTAGCAGATGGCCTGATTATGCGTAGCAGTGAGTCTGCGCAATATTGCCTGTGGGCATGTCTTCTTCCGGGGCGTATGAGGAAGTCAGGTGTTAGCCCCAGGTGCCATTTTGGAATGGCGATTCAAACCGTGCCCTACAATCTTTATTTATACCCCTTTCCTTCCTTACTTACTTAATGCCAGACAACCTAAGGCATAGGCTACACTGAAAATATAGTATTTAATCCTAAGACTATTTTAGTTAATCATAAATATATACCTGTGTATGATGCATGATCCATTGTCGAATGTGGTTTCTCTACAGGTAACCAGTTCCTTCCTTGCAAGATCCTACCACAATTCATCTATCAGGACTGTTGACTGTTGACACTCACAGAATAAGGAAGTGGGAAGTTCATGAAAAGTGCTAGAGAAAGTAATCTGGGTAGGCTTATTGAATGGCAACTCTATATGACTATGGTGGTGAAGACTTCCCATTACAGCAGCTTTCTGCTTACCGGGACTCTTGGCAGTAACTGCTCACCTGTGCTGTTCACATAAGTCCAATAAATGCATGGATTCATCCATCATGTGGAACTTTGGTGAAACTGTACTCTAGTTGTCATTGGGACCTTATAAGGAAGAAGTCAGCATTGTTTATGTCTCCTCAGGGAAGGTGTTGTCACAACCATGGTCTAATTCTATCATTCAGCTATGAACTTTTATTTCTACAAATTAGAATGTGAAACGTTGCCAGAAGGCTCATAATATTAACAGAAATTAGCAAGCATTCTAAAACTTGGAAAATTCACCTCTTGGTAGCAATTTGCCAATTTGTATAGAAAAAAAAAAAACTCTACTATTTCTATACAGAAGAATCCCAGTTTTCTAAATAATTTGTTGAAACACAATAAAGTTTTCTTTAACTGTTCATTCATTACTGACTGTGGCATTGGCTATCAGCACAGGTGAAAGTAAACACACTCAAAAATAACCAATGAATATCCAACTCAAAACCCTGAAGTCTATGATTGCTTCCGAGTGTTTCTGTATAATGAATATAGAAATGTGGCAGTTACATGCCAGTCGTGTAATGTTTAGCTTTTATTACCTGTGATTCTTTTAGAGTTGCTTTGAAATATATTGTAGCCAATCTCTTGAAATCTGGTAAGTCAAAAGGATGCTTAGCATAATGGAAAATAGAGTATGCTCAGTGTAGATTAAATATGCATGCTTTACTAATGATGCAAAAATAACCTGATTAAACAAAATTCTTGTTATATCTTGTCATATGTCTTTAGATAACCATTCTAAACATATTTCTTTAAAGAATATTTTTTAAAACAATAGAGCATGTGGCACAAATGTACACAACAGGAAAACAAAATATGTCTCTTTTAATGACAAGGCTATATGACTACCATTAAAAAAAAAAAGAAATTCAGCAATAACCTAAGAATTAAGTGCCCCTCCCTTCATTCAGTATCATCTACTAAGAGTTTCAGGACCATGTACTGTTTCCTCTGCCTCCTGACCACAAATTTAGCTCTCCCGAATCATTTGATGTATGCATTTTTCTTTGCAGATCCTATTCATATTCATAGAGGAAGATATTTTCTTTTCTCCTGAGGTAAGAAAAGACACTGTAAAAAGGAAACTGTTTCCATTATTGGTTCAGGCTAAAAATCTAAGTGGCAAGAGAAAATAACATGAAAGAGGGATATAAAAAGAATAACTGAAGCAGAAGGAGCAAAGAAATAAAAGGCCCCTAGGATACTGGAAGAAGTCAAATTGCTTTAAAAGCAGCAGACCTCGGAACACTAGGGAACTGAAGGAAGCTAACAAGAATGAAAACAAATTTCTTTATAAGAAAACAGGGAGGGGAACAGAACTGAAAATGCATCTAAACAAAGACAAATGAATATTCAGATAAAAGTGCGTGTTGGAAGAAATTATGCAAACAATTGAAGCAAGTCAGCACCCACCAGTCTTTTATCATTTGGGTAAAATTAGTTTTTCTATTTTAATTGGCACTGCTCCCGAGGAGAACAGAATGGCAGAGCCTAGCAAATACAGAGGGCAACTGAGCAATCTCCAGAAGCTTCCATCTCTGCTGCAGCCCAGTAGTCATGGCAAGGCTGTCTTTGGTGAAGCTCTACAAATGGAACCCTTTGCTAGTGTGGACACTGTGCCTCAGCTTCTGTGTCTTTGATGAAGAATTACATCATTGCATTATTGCTCCCCAACCCACGCTTTGCTTTTCTATCTGATTGCAAGATATGTTTGTTTTCCATTTACATTTTGTCAGATTAATTATAGATGTATCTAAGATAGAGATTTTTTATTTGTTGATCTGTTTTGTTTTGACTTGCTTTTGGACTGCCAGGCCCAGTTTGGTGTTGTGTTGCAGTGATAAACACCATAACCAAAATCAAATGGGGAGGAAAGGGAATTTCAGCTTAGGGGTTACAATCTGTCATCAAAGGGAACCAAGGCAGGAGCTCAAGCACAAATACAGATGCAGAGACCAAGGCAGAGAGCATGGAGAAAGCTTGCTTACTGGTTTACTTTCTCTACCTTGCTCAGCTACCTTTCTTTTTTATTGGTTATCTATTTATTTACATTCAAATGTTATCCCCTTTCCTGGTTTTCCCTCTGGCAACTCTTTATCCCATCCCCACTCCCCCTGCTTCTATGAGGGTGTTCCCCAACCCACCCACCCCAACAATATCAACCAACCAGACCCCCCTCAGCTACCTTCCTTAAATAGCCCTGGTCCACCAACTAGGAATACTGTCCACACCTGCCTACTGTGGGCTGTGCCCTCTTATCAATCTGCAATTAAGAAAATGTCTCACAGACATCGCCACAGACCAGTCTGATGGAGCGATTCCTCAGCTGAGATTTCTTCTTCCTGTGTGACTCTAGCTTTGTGTCAGGTTAACAGCTGAAGCCATCCATGAAAGGAAGCTCTCAGTAATTATTTCTTCAAAACATCTGTGCTGGGCATTTTTCTTTGTTTACTACTTATTTTTAGTCCAAGAATCCTTGAGAATTTTAAAGTGTAGCCATAGTATAAGAGCAGGAAACTAGTTAGGCCTGGTAAATCCCAGGTGGCCAACTCCCAGACCTCTCCCCACAGAGTCCTATTCCTCATTCTTCTAGTAGTACTTAGGTAAGACATGTATGTATTCCTTTCCATTTATGTTATATAAAATCAAGCCTTCATGACAAATCAAAAAACAAACTTAGTCTGTATCTAAGCCACAGGTACAAGGATCCTGGATATAGATACTGTGGGATTTGCTATACGCATTTACCTAATAAGCCCAACATTCCCCAAAAATAGCTGAGATGAGGCTGAGCAAAGTGTTTGTGACTGGTCTGGGCTCCTGTCTACTACTCCAGGTCCTCAATGACTCTTTTGGTCTTCTCCCACATCATTCATCCCTTGTACCCACTCACTACATCTTTTTGGCTGGCTTTTTACCTGGCCTTCTTTGCTGTGTGATAATTTCTGTTATTGATTCTAGTCCTTATAATTTACTTTTTACTCTAGTATATTAATGATAATATAAAAGCTGACCTTTACACTATTAAAAAAAAATAAGCAATTACCCATTTCTGATGCTCTTGAATGAAAGAAGGGAAGTCAGCCTCAGGATGCAATGCAGCTCGATGCTGAGGCCACTTTTATTAACAGGTCTAACTACAGCAGGATAGAATTTAAAAAAGAAAATTAAATCAGATGAATTCATATCCAAGAACACAAATGTCACCCAGGATAGACAGAAAGAAGATTTAGCAGTGAGAGATTTGTACAAAGATTATACAAGGATGCTTCTCAGCTGATAGGCTGAAAGGATTGGAAATTAACTGTAAGGTACTGTTGTATCTTATAGTTGTATCCAGTAACACTTGACTCTATCTAAAGCTTTAACCTTGTTCCAGAAGGAGTTCACTGGCCACAGTGTTAACTATATGGAATTACATAGGAAGAAGAAGAAGTAGTAGGAGAAGAAGAAAGAGGAGAAGTAGGAAGAAAAAGAGGAGGAGGGGCGGAGAAAGAGGAGGTGATTGTAAGCATATAAACAATTAGGTACCTAGTAGATATTTGGGGTAAGAATTCTAACATCTCCCTTAGGAAAAAAAATTTGAAATAGCATTTAGTCCTGTTATTTTTTGTCTATGAGTTGTCTGAGTCAGAGTATGTGAAATGCACCTCTTGGTCCTGGACTTCTTTCACCAATTCTACACATCCTCCTTCAGGTTCTGAACCCCATGAAAGCTGGAGTACAGTAGCACAAAGCCTTGTATCCTGAGCA
This sequence comes from Grammomys surdaster, assembly GCF_004785775.1. Classification (NCBI taxonomy): domain Eukaryota; kingdom Metazoa; phylum Chordata; class Mammalia; order Rodentia; family Muridae; genus Grammomys; species Grammomys surdaster. The sequence continues at coordinate 1,427,261 of NW_021620970.1, read as the reverse complement.
TCTGCCAGAGTCTTGGTCTTTCTAGTGTGAGACAACCATTGTTGAATTACTCTATTTGCCAGACAAATATCTCTTCTGTTAATTATATTAATTCCAACCATTCAGTTTCTCTAGAGAAACCATCACACACACACACACACACACACACACACACACACACACATGCTCTAGTAGCCTATTTTTCCTAAAAGGAAAGTATGTACATTTTCAAGTTATTAGTAAATAATAACCCAATCTTACAAACATCTCTAGTTGCACAACCTAAGTCAGATATTTTTTAATGAGAAAATATTTGTAATTTACAGTTAAATGGGGAACCCAATAAGTATATAAAAGAATAATGAGCTTTAAAGAAGAAAATATACTGTGCTTCAGAGACTCGGAGAAAGAAAACATTAGTTTCTACAAAGGGTCTTACAAAGCCTGCTGGATAATAATAGAATATATAAACTGAGCTCATGTCTGGCTAGTTTTATGTGAATTTGACACAAGCTAGAATTATATGAAAGGAAGGAACTGAAATTGAGAAAATGCCTCTATAAGATCTAGCTATAGGGCATTTTCATAATTAGTAGGTGGTTCAATCTCTGGACTGGTAGTTCTGGGTTTTATAGAAAAGCAGGATGAGCAAAACATTGGCCGCACACCGTTAAGCAGCACCTCTCCATGGCCTCTGCATCAGTCTCCAGGATCCTTCCCTGTTCAGGTGCCTGCCCTGACTTCTTTCAGTCATGAACTGTGCTGTGCTTTGGAAAAGAAAGGTAAATAAATTCTGTCCTCACCAACTTGCTTTTGGTGATATTTCATCACAGCAATAGTAACCCTAACTACAATAACATAGACAGAAGAGTATATATTGTTTGGAAGCAAATACATTGTATGCAAAAGAAAAAAACATGAAAACTCAGACATCTCAAAATGTATCCAGGATGAACCTCTGATCTAGAATTGTCACAGCACAGGCTTATAAAAGCTGGCTTTCTATTTCATATATTATTTTCCAACATAATATTTTTATTGATTCTGTGGGAGTTTCATGTTATATACCCCTGTCACATACATTTCTCTCCCATTACTTCCTCTCTCCTCTCCAACCTTGTTTCTTCTCTCCCAATCCCCCCAAAGGAGCCCAATTTATGCTACCTATATATTCTCTGGAGGGATCAAACTCTTGGTGGGCTGCACCCTAAATGGAGATGAGACTTTCCTCTTCCATATCCCTGTTAGACGCCACCTATTGTGGAGGGTGACACCCAAGCATATTGGCACACTTTAAGAATTCTCTCTGATTGCTTCCTGTCTAGGCTTTTACCATTTTGGATGGAATGGTTGAATGGAGGTAGGGATTGTCACACTTCCATGTCCCTCTTTCTCAATTGTGTGTATGTAGCCATTAATATCACTACAAAAGTAGCTTATATGCTTTGTATACAGCACGGTAGCATGGATTATGGCCTTACACATGATTTCTGGCATCGGTGCATACCACAAACATGGGTCCTAGTGGCACTAGGGTAATGGACCAGAATAAGGACCTACAATGGAGCTGGTATCATGAATACCAGCAATGCTTCCTACTGCAGCATAAACCATGGGCTTCTGCCTAGCATTTGGTGGCAACACAGGCCACAGACATCAATACAGAATCACCTCCAGTAAGAACATGGACTCAAACATGGCCTTCTGAGAGAGACTGGGATATCACCATGGCACAGGCCACTCACATCCAGATAATCCCAGAAGGAAACATGACTCAAAGACATGGACAGAGATTCAGCCCATGACAAAGGCTATAAACAGTCACATGTTGTCAGGTGACAACACAGTTCTCAGATATCAACTCAGATTTCAGCTATTGTTTTTAAAATAAAATCCCAAACACTGAGTTTACCAAATGAAGAGTCTGGAGCCAGATGCTGTGATGAATACTGCTAGCTCAGAGAGCCAGAAAAAAACACTCAGCTAACCCTTCTACTCCACCAACATTCGAATAGAGAAAAGCTCCTTCTCCCTTACACTGTTTCAAATACCTTTCAACTCAATCTTTCTCTTTCCTGGGTGTTTTTATGTTCACGCCCTGTCAACCAGGTGGTTGTTCCACCTTTTGGCCTATAGGAGACATTATTTAGAACTTGTTTACAGGAAGTTCTTGGGTTAAAGATGTGTGCTAGGGTTGAGCCATACTACAAGAAACAGGTTTTCTATTTCACAATCTTGGGGTTCACAAGGTGATCAAATATACTGCAACTTCCTCATTCTCATTTAAAATTAAAAAAAAAACTCACTAACATCAATAAACTGTATACTATCTGGTAAGAATTACATTCACCATGTCCACTCATTTGCATTTGGCAGCCTTGGGGAAAGTACTCTACTGTCTATCCTATCTTGGTGACTCCAAAGTTCTGAACCTAAATTGCTTTCTATCATAACTTGCATTGACCAACCTAAAAACTTTTTAAAGTTTTTAGACCTTAACACTTTCATAAATTCTAAACAACTTACGCTTAACTGTGAAACTAAAACTATTTAGTCTGGGACCTCATCAGAGAACTGAATAATCAGGAAATGCATAGTAAGCAGCTTACAAAACTATACAAATGACAACTGCTGGCCACCTGGACAGTCATCAAAGATTCCTCTGCAATGTTAGAGCAAAATATCTGACACTTTTTTCTGTGGAACAATAATTATGAAGGACTTCACTACTTTGACCTGGCAGAGTTCAGTAGTTAACTTTTTTTGTCCTGCTTGTCCCCAGCTTGGAAAGCATGCTGTCAGCAGTTGAGGCAAGGACAGCTTCTTGCCCTGTGGCACCTTCCACATTTGAAGCAAACTTCATAAAGAAGTCCTTTGGTTCTTATCATCTTCTTTGAAGTGCTATAGAGGTGCTTGCAGGAGCTGATATTTCTTATTGTTAGAAAAGGGTTTTAAATTAATGAAACATCTTTAAATGTCATATTCTGAGATTTTTGAAGATCACCTATATATCTAAGTATGTTTGAGTAGGCAAATGGTACTTGTCTCTAGTTATGTACTATCTGATTGACATAGAATATACCTGTGATTAACTAAACTAGTATGTAAGAAAACCCACAAGTTTGATTGGCTGACAATTAACTTGCATTCTTAGTTATCCTAAACAATTTGTAGTAGTAGCTTTTAAAAAGGACTAGAAATTCACACTGCATTTTTCAGAATTATATTGATACAATACCTTAAAAGGAGTTGATATGTAGTATGTTGTAAATGAAATATAACCTTAATTTTGTATCTGTATAAACAGATATACACCAATATTAACAAATATAACATTAAATTTCATCAATGTACAAAGATCTATAAAAGTAGAATCAATAATCTACCCTTTTTTGTATTATCCTCATGTTATTCCTATATTGTTCCTATATCTCCCTTTTTCATCTAAATAAAAAGGAAAAATATTACCTCTAACACAGTAAAACCAATTACAATAATGCAGCTATTTCTGCCATGCTTTCCACAATGTCCAGCTTTGTTGTATTTTGCAGTCTTAGGATTAGGCATTTTTTGAGTTCAATGTTCTGTAGAATGTTCATGTCAGTCTCATATGAATTCAGCAATTTAAATGTTATGAGTAGTTTATAGTCTGAAGATGATTTTTGGGTGCTGCTTGTCAGCTTAGTGGCAATCTTGGCTTGGTAGAACCTAGCAGCCGACCCAAAGATGCCCATCGTTTGTGCAGAATCTGGCAACAGAGAAGGCATGGAGCAGATTTGCCAAGTGGTAGCATTACTACAATCCAGGTAGATCATCATTGTGGGACCCCATCGTTTTCTTGGAAACCTAAAAGGTTAGGAGTGGTAGAAAGCCTAAACACTTTAAATAAGATATTCAGCAGATCTCAGATTTGTGGACCACAATCTAGTAAGTATATCCAATGTACACAAACTTTGTTTCTCATTACTTGCTTCAGACTTGAACCTGAAAACACATACAGGAAGTCAGATGAAGTCTACTTCTAGACGTAGCACTCTGTATAATGACAGAAAGTTTATATATGCAGAATAATCATACACATTTTGAAATAATATTTATACATTAAGAAAAGTTTTAAAGAGTCAAATGAAAACCAAAATATTATGAAATTAGTTACAAGAAAATAGTTCCTTTTGTTTTCCACTTTCCCATACCAGGTAGCTCCTCTGATATTAGAGAAACATTTGGGATTTTCCTTTAACAAGCATGCTTGGGTTTAGCAAAGGAAAGAGTCATGATCCAACCTCAAGGCCAGCTCTAATTTTTAATTGAATTGAGAGTACAAAAAGACCATTTGCCACATATGTCTGTAGAGGGCAGCGATAGCAATAACATCTGGCCAGTTGTCTTCTTTTTCTTGGGACATTTTCTCTTGATCTGTCATTTTTCTTTAGATGTTTCATTTTTCCAGTAGTCTTCTGATTCCACAGTTGGATACTTTTATTTTCCTGAAAAGATAAAAACAAAACCCTGTCCCAACCCTAACTCTGGGTAATTACATTTTTTGGAAGGTTATATTTTTCCTAAGGCAAAATGTTTTTTGGCAATAGAAAAACTATGATCTTTTAATTGAAATTTATTCTTTTGAAATTTTGAAGCTAAATATACATTAGTGGATAAATATATCTATATCCCCATATATATGTATGCATACTTATATACACATGTACATATCATATACATATACATGTACACATACACATATAAACATATATATACATGCATATACATATATATATACATATATATATATATGGTTTAGGTGTATTTATTTTTAGATCACAAAATGCATTCATTTTGAATTTCAGACTGCCTTTTATAAATGGCTTCTACATTTAAATAATTGAAAATCTCTTTTATTATTATTCTTTAATTCTTTTTTACAGTCTAGTCATTATCCCCTCCTGGTCCACTCTCGGACTAAATCATTGAAATTCTTATATACCTGCCTCTGCCTCTGCCTCTGCCTTCCAAGAGTTGAGATCAAACATATGTGACTCCCAAGTTCTGGGATTAAAGGTGTTAACCAACACCATCTTTTTCACTGTAACTCTAGAATTTAGAAACCAACTGACTCATTGAGATCCTCCTTTCTCCACTGGCATTAAAAGCATGGGATGCCATCTCCCTGTTCAAATATTTTATCTTAGATCCAAATCATTCACTTTTAGATATTCATAAAACAAGTTTGAACTTTAGTAACACTTTTAAAACCACTTAAATCTCTATTTTTATTGTTATCATATGAAAAGCATTTGTTAGTGTTGGGGTTTAGTAATTGCCACACAAACCAAAAAAAAAAAATCTCAAGAGCCTAATTGTGGTACCAGTATGTTCTTAGGTCAGGCATTTTTGGGTAGTGAACAGGGGAGTTTCAGAGCACTGAGATAACAGAGCACAAGTAATAGAACCTTAGTGTTACGACCTTTTAGGAGAATTTTTCAGTGTCAGCTGAAAATGGATAATTATTTCTGGGAAGCAGAATCTGAGAAGCTGAACTTAATTTCGCCTTATGAGCAAAATGGAGAATGAATAAAAAATGGGTACAGTTATGTTCAAAGGAATAGGCTCAGCATTAATGAATTATTTCTGATAGCTGTTGTACAAAATATGGGCACAAAGTAGGACTGTGCAACATTTTTTCTGGTAAGAATTTCCAATGGTATCTCTTTATTGGATAACTATTATAAGTAGGTACTGAGAAAGCAAATCTTTCCCTATTATGTTCATGCAAAGGGATTGTGGAAAAGCAATCTTTTAAATCGATTACTATCAAAAGCCACAACTTAGGGAATAAGGAATGCAATGGGATTCCAGGCTGTAAAGAGCCCATTGGCTGAATATATTATTTATGGCTCTTAATTTGTAAATATTAAATAGCCTCCATTTTCCTGATTTCCTTTTTATACCAAACACAAGAGAATTCCATGGGCTGGTAGATTTCTCAACATGTGAGCATTTAGCTCCTGAACCAGTTGTTCTAGTACCTGTAATTTTTCTTTTGTCATATACCATTGATTGACTTGTACAGGCTTACAAGTTAGCCATTTTAAAGGTAGGCTAGTTGATACCTTCATAGGACCAACACCTGTTGTATACTGCTTATGGATAACTTGGGCAGTTTACAATTGTTCTTGATAAAAATATTTCAATTTTTTTTAGAAGTATTCTTCATTTTAAGATTTATTCCTAAGATTGGAAAAATATGTTTTCCATTGCTGCAACAAATCATCTCCCCATAAATTCATGGCTATATTAGCCACACATGGCTTTAATTTTTATATTTGTCTTTCTAGCCCTATATACTTAACCCATCTTGAGATTTGTTTTACTTGAAAAATGTTCCAAACCAAGATGCTGAATATTTACCTCCTTCAGAGGCCAATCTGGATACCAACATTTTGGTGAAATTATTGTTACATTTGCTTCTGCATCTACAAACCTCCTACTCTGGGGCATCAAACCTCCACCCACCTCAGGACCAAGGGCCTCCCTCTCATTGCTGTCAGGCAAGGCCATCCTTTGCTACATATGTATCTGGAGACAAAGATCCCCTTAGATACATTCCTTGGTTGGTGGTCTAGTCTCTAGGAGAACTGGATGGTCAGGCAGGCCAATGTTGTTCTGCCAATGGGGTTGCAATCCCCCTCTGCTCCTCCAGTCCTTCTGCCAGCTCCCCACCACGTTCCCTGAGTTCAGCCTGATGGTTGGCTCCAAGCAACTTCCTCTGCATTGGTCAATTGCTACCTGGACCTCCCCAGGAACTGCCACACTTGATTCCTGTCCACAAGCACCTCTTGACCACAGAAACAGTGTTGGGTTTGGTGTCTGCAGACATAATGTATCCTCAGGTGGGGTCATTCCCCAGTTGGCCCTTCCTTAAGTCTCTGTTCCATTTTTTTGTCCCTGTTCTTCTTTCGACAGAAACATTTCTGGATTAAAAAAATCTTTGAGATGGGTGGGTAGCTCCATTCTTCGACCGGGGACCATGCCTATCTACTGGAGGTGGTCTCCGAAGTTTCGAGCTCCCCCTTCACTGTGGATTACATCTAAAGTCAATCCCACTGGGTCCTGGGAACAGCACATTTCTCTGGTGTTTGGGACCCAACAGTGGCTATCCCCAGTTCCTCATACTACCTGCTACCTATTTTTATTCGATTTCCTGACCCTCTGTACCTCTCTCAAGTCTCCTGAAGATTCTGATACTGCCACACTTATTTCTTCCTCCTCCTCCTCCTCTTCCTCCTCCTCCTACTCCACCTCCTCCTATTCCTCCTCCTCCTCTTCCTCTTCCTCCTCCTCTTCCTCCTCCTCCTCCTATTCCTCCTCCTCTTCCTCTTCCTCCTCCTCCTCTTCCTCCTCCTCCTACTCCTCCTCTTCCTCCTCCTCCTCTTCCTCCTCCTCTCTTCCTCCTCTTCCTCCTCCTCTTCCTCGTCCTCCTCTTCCTCCTCTTCCTCCTCCTCTTCCTCCTCCTCTTCCTAGTCCTCCTCCTCTTCCTCCTCCTCCTCTTCCTCCTCCTCCTCTTCCTCCTCCTCTTCCTCCTCCTCTTCCTCCTCCTATTCATCCTCCTCCTACTCCACCTC
>NW_021620970.1:1395381-1419560 GCF_004785775.1 Grammomys surdaster | reverse complement strand
TCCTCTTCCTCCACCTCCTCCTCTTCTTTTTCCTCCTCCTCCTCCTATTCCTCCTCCTCCTCTTCCTCCTCCTCCTATTCCTCCTCCTCCTCCACCTCCTCCTCTTCTTCTTCCTCCTCCTCCTCCTATTCCTCCTCCTCCTCTTCCTCCTCCTATTCCTCCTCCTCCTCCTCCTCCTCCTCCTCCTTCTTTCTCCCTCCCATGTCACTCTCTCCTCCCATCTACAATAATTATCCTGTTCCCACCTCAGTGCAGGACTAAAGCATCCATCCCCTGATCTTCCTTCCTTGTATGCTCAATATGGTCTGTAGGTTGTATCATATGGATTATGAGCTTTTGGGTTATTATCCTCTTATTAGTGAGTATGTACCATGTGTGTTCTCTAGAGTCTGGGTTACCTCACTCAGGATGAGTTTTCTAGTTTCATCCATTTGCCTACGAATTTCATGAAGTCATTGTTTGTAATAGGTGCATAGTACTCCATTGTGTAAATGTACCACATTTTCTGTATCCATTATTCTGTTTAGGGACATCTGAGTTGTTTCCCACTTCTGGCTATTATAAATAAAGCTGCTATGTACATAGTAGAGCATGTGTCCTTGTTATATGTTGGAGCATCTTTTGGATATATGCCCAGGAGTGGTATAGCTGGGTCCTCAGATAATACTATGTCCAATTTTCTGAGGAACCACCAGACTGATTTCCAGAGTGGTTGTATCAGCTTGCAATTCCACCAACAATGGAGGAGTGTTCCTCTTTCTCCACATCCTTGCCAACATCTGCTGTTACTTGCACTTTTGATCTTAGCCATTCTGACTTGAGTTAGGTGGAATTTCAGGGTTGTTTTGATTTGCATTTCCCTAATGACTAAGGATGTTGAACATTTCTTTAAGTGTTTCTCAATCATTCGAGATTCCTCAGTTGAAAATTCTCTATTTAGGTCTCTACTCCACTTTTTAATAGGGTTATTTGGTACATTGGAGTCTGCCTTCTTGAGTTCTTTGTATATTTTGGATATTAGACCTTTATCGGATGTAAGGTTGGTAAATATCTTTTTCCAATCTATGGGTTGCCATTTTGTCCTATTGATAGTGTCCCTTGCTATACAGAAGATTTTAAATTTTATGTGGTCCCATTTGTCAACTGTTGCTCTTAAGGCATAAGCCATTGGTGTTCTATTCAGAAACTTATCCCATATGCCCAAGTATTTGAGCCCCTTCTCCACTTGCTCTTCTATTAGATTTAGTGTATCTGGTTTTATCTGGAGGTCCTAGATCCACTTTGACTTGAGCTTTGTGCAAGGACATAGGTACAGATCAATTTACATTCTTCTACATGCAGACTGCCAGTTGAACCAGCACCACCTGTTGAAAATCCTGTCTTTATTATACCAGATGATTTTAGCTTCTTTATCAAAGATCAATTGATCATAGGTGTGTAAGTTCATTTCTAGGTCCTCAATTCTATTCCACTGATTTACTTGACTGTTTCTATACCAATACCATGACAAATTTATCACTATTGTTCTATAGAATAGCATAAGTTCAGGGATGGTGATTCCCCTAGAAGTTTGTTGTTGTTGTTCAGAATAGTTTTTGCTATGCTAGGTTTTTGTTATTCCAAATGAATTTGAGAATTGCTGTTTCTAAGTCTATGAAGAATTGAGTTGGATATTGATGGAGATTACATTAAATCTGTAGACTGCTTTTGGTAAGATGGTCATTTTTACTATATTAATCCTGCCAATCCATGAGCATGGGAGATCTTTCCATCTTCTGAGATCTTCAATTTCTTTCTTTGGAGACTTGAAGTTTTTGACATACAGATCTGTCACTTGCTTGGTTAGATTCGCACCAAGGTATTTTATACTATTTGTGACTATTGTGAAGAGTGTCATTTCCCTCATTTCTTTCTCAGACTATTTATCCTTTAAGTAGAGGAAGGCTACAGATTTTTTGAGTTAATTTTATATCCAGTCACTTTGCTGAAGTTGTTTATCAAGTTTAGTAGTTCTCTGATGGAATTTTTGGGGTCACGTAAGTATACTATCATATCATCTGCAAATAGTGATAGTTCGACTTCTTTTCCAAATTGTATACCCTTGATCTCCCGTTGTTGTCTAATTGCTATGTCTAGGACTTTAAGTAGGGAGAGATTGGACAACCTTGTCTAGTCCCTGATTTTAGTGGGATTGCTTCAAGTTTCTCCTCATTTAGCAGGATGTAGGCTACTGGTTTGCTATATATTGCTTTTACTATGTTTAGGTATGGGCCTTATAGTCCTGATCTTCCCAAGACGTTTACCATGATGGGGTTTTGAATTTTGTCAGATGCTTTCTCAGCATCTAGTGAGATAATCATATGGTTTTGTTCCTTTGAGTTTGTTTATATGGTGGATTACATTGATAGATTTCCATATATTAAATCATCCCTGCATTCCTGGAATAAAGCCTACTTGATCATGATGGATGATCGTTTTGTTGTGTTCCTGGATTTGGTTTGAGAGAATTTTATTGAGTATTTTTGCATCAATATTCATAAGAGAGATGGGTCTGAAGTTCTCTTTCTTTTTGGGGTCTTTGTGTGCTTTAGGTACAAGAGTAATTGTGGCTTCATAGAATGAATTGGATAGTGTTCCTTCTGTTTCTATTTTGTGGAATAGTTTGAAGAGAATTGGTATTAGGTCTTCCTGGAAGGTCTGATAGAATTCTGCACTAAAACCACCTGGTCCTGGGTTTTTTTGCTTGGGAGACTTTTAATGACTGCTGCTATTCCTTTAGGGGTTATGGGATTATTTAGATGGTTTAGCTGATCCTGATTTAACTTTGGTACCTTGCATCTGTCTAGAAAATTGTCCATTTCATCAAGATTTTCCAATTTTGTTGAGTATAAGCTTTTGTAGTAGGATCTGATGATTTTTTTAAAATTTCCTTGCTTTCGGTTATTATATCTCCCTTTTCAGTTCTGATTTATTAATTTGTATACTGACTCTGAGCCCACTGATTAGTCTGGCTAAGGGTTTATCTATCTTGTTGATCTTTTCAAAGAACCAGCTCCTGATTTTGTTGATTCTTTGTATAGTTCTTTGTGTTTCTACTTGGTTGATTTCAGCCTCGAGTTTCATTATTTTCTGCCATCTTTTCTTCTTGGGTATATTTTGTTCTTTTTGTTCTAGAGCTTTCAGGTGTGCTGTAAATCTCTTAGTGTTTGTGCTCTCCAGTTTCTTTTTGGAGACACTCACTGCTATGACTTTTCATCTTAGCACTGCTTTTATTGTGTCCCATACATTTTGGTAAGATGTGCCTTCATGTTCATTAAATTCTAGAAAGTCTTTAACTTGTTTATTTCTTCCTTGACCAAGTTATCATTGAGTAGAGCATTGTTCAGTTTCCATTTGTGTGGGCTTTCCATTTTTTGTTGTTGTTTTTGTTCTTCTTGTTGTTATTGAAGGCCAGTCTTAGTCCACCTTGATCTGATAGGATGCATGGGATTATTTCAATCTTCTTGTGTCTGTCAAGGCCTGTTTTGTAACCAATTATATGTTCTGGAGAAGGTACCATAAGTTGCTGAGAAGAAGGTATATTCTTTTGTTTTAGGACAAAATGTCCTATAGGTATCTGTTAAATCCATTAGGTTCATAACTTCTCTTAGTTTCACTGCATCTCTGGTTATTTTCTGTTTCCTGATCTGTCCATTGCTGAGAGTGAAGTGTTGAAGTCTCCCATGATTACTCTGTTAGGTGCAATGAGTACTTTGAGCTTTAGTAATGTTTCTTTTATGAATGTGGGTGCCCTTGCATTTGAAGCATAGATATTCAAAATTGAGAGTTCATCTTGGTAGATTTTTTCCTTTGATGACTATGAAGTTTCCTTCCTTGTCTTTTTTGATAACTTTTGGTTGAGGGTCGATTTTATTTGATATTAGAATGACTACATCAGCTTGTTTCTTGGGACCATTTGCTTAGAAAATCGTTTTCCAATGTTTTACCCTAAGATAGTGTCTGTCTTTGTCACTGAGGTGCATTTCCTGTATGCAGCAAAATGCTGAGTCCTGTTTACTTATCCAGTCTGTTAGTCTATGTCTTTATATTGGTGAATTAAGTCCATTGATGTTAAGAGATATTAAGGAAAAGTGATTGTTGCTTCCTGTTATTTTTGCTATTAGAGGTGGAGTTATGTTTGTATGGCTATCTTCTTTTGGGTTTCTTGGAAGGAGAGTACTTTCTTGCTTTTTTTAGGGTGTAGTTTCCCTCCTTGTGTTGGAGTTTTCCATCTGTTATCCTTTGTAGGGTGGGATTTCTGGAACGATATTGTGTAAATTTGGTTTTGTCACAAAATATCTTGGTTTCTCCATCTATGGTAATTGAGAGTTTTGCTGGGCATAGTAACCTGGGCTGGCATTTGTTTTCTCTTAGAGTCTGTATGACATCTGTCCAGGATTTTCTGGCTATAATAGATAGTCTTGGTGAGAAGTCTGGTGTAATTCTGATAGGTCTACCTTTATAAGTTACTTGACCTTTTTCCCTTATTGCTTTCAATATTCTTTGTTTGTTCTGTGCATTAGAGTTTTAATTATTATATTGCAAGAGGAATTTCTTTTCTGGTCCCATCTGTTTCATGTTCTATAGGCTTCTTGTATGTTTATGGGCATCTCTTTTTTTAGGTTAGGAAAGTTTTCTTCTATAATTTTGTTGAAGATGTTTGCTGGCCCTTTAATTTGGGAATCTTTACCCTCTTCTATACCTATTATTCTCAGGTTGGGTCTTCTCATTGTGTCCTGGATTTCTTGAATATTTTGAGATTGGAGCTTTTTGGGTTTTTTTGTACTTTCCTTGACTGTTGTGTCTATGTCTTGTATCTTCTCCTGTTGAGATTCTCTCTTCTATCTTTTATACTCTGTTGGTGATGTTTCATCTGTGACTCCTGATATCTTTCCTAGGTTTTCTATCTCCAGGGCTGTCTCCCTTTGAGTTTTCTTTAATGATTCTACTTCCATTTTTAGATCCTGGATGGTTTTGTTCAATTCCTTCAACCATTTTATTGTGTTGTCCTGTATTTCTTTAAGGGATTTATTCATTTCTTCTTTAAGGGCTTCTACTTGTTTACTTGTATTCTTCTGAATTTCTTTAAGGGAGTTATTTATGTCCTTCTTAAGGTCCTCTATCATCTTCATGAAATGAGAGTTTAGATCTGAATGTTGTTTTAAGGGTGTGTTTGGGTATCTAGGACTTGCTGTGGTGGTAGAATTGGGTTCTGATACTGCCGAGTCAACTTGTTTTCTGTTGCTTATGTTATTATGCTTGCCTCTCACCACCTGGTTGTCTCTGCTGTTATCTGCCCTCCCTATCTCTGATTGGAACCTGTCTTTCCTGTGATCTTGTAATCCTGGGGAGTTGAGCTGGTGGATTGAGCTGCCATTGGTGTGTGTGCCATGTGGGATCAGGTCTCTGCTCCTGGTGGGCATAGGTGGGAGCCTGAAGGTGTCCATGTTTCTGGCTGGGCAGGGAATCTCCTTCCCTGGTATGCAGGGCCTCTGTGTGGGGTTTAAGTTCTCATCTGTGTCTGAATACCTGGGGGGAGCGGGTGGGGTCAAGCTGCAACTTGAATGTGTGCTGTGAGGGATCTAGTTCAGTGCTGGGTCTCTGATCCCGGTGGGCCAGAAGAGAGCCAGAAGGTGCCTGTCATGATGAAGTTATTTTTAAGGGAAAATATTCATAAGCAAATAATGTGATTTGAACCCAAGAACCAATTATATTTGTACTACTTTCTTGGAAGTCCTTGATCATCCTTTTAATCCAAGATGCTAGCTATTCTATCTGACAACATGTATCTCAGAGATTTATTTTTGAAAAAAGTGATTCTTATTTTCTAATTCAAATGTCTAGTCTAGTCTGAGTCTTTTTATAAGGAGCTTAAGAGCACTAGTATTCAGAATTATTATTGATAACTGTATATTCACTATGTTGTTTCTGTCTTTTGCAGTTATTTCTGTACAAAAGCTGCCTTGCCCTTGGTAATTTTCTGCTCATACTAAAGAGTCTTGCATATGTTTATCTTTCTCTTCAGTCTACAATATTCAGTATCCTCTGTAGAGCTGGCTTTGCAGTCATAGACTCCCTCAATCTACTTTTGTCATGGAAAGTTTACCTTTCTTTCTCAGTTGTAATAGATATCTTTATTTTTAGTATGTTGGGGGGGTGGTAATTGTGGTTCACTGGAATTTAAAATACTTATTTCCAAGCCCTTATGTCTTTTAACAATTCTATTGAAAAAGCAGTTAATCTCATGGGCCTGCCTTTGTATGTGACTTGGCTTTCTTTTTTGCAGATTTCCAATCCATTCTTTATTCTGTATATTAATTATGATATAATATGAGGAGTTTCTTATCTTGTCTTTTTTAGTTTTCTATGGCTCTTTTGTATTCATATTGCTATCTCTTTCCATAGATTTGGGAATTTTCCCCTAGGATTTTGTTGAAAGTATTTCCTATTCATTTGGTGTGAAATTCTTCTTTATGCTCATAAATCATAAATTTTGCTTTTCCATGGTGTCTCAAAGAACTGTCAAGTTCTGTTCATATACTTTTGCATTTATTTTTATATTGACTAATCAAATTCTACTACTTCACTCTAGCTCTAAAATTCTGTCATCTATATAATCCATTCCATTGTAAGATATTTTTAACTGAACATTTTGTTTGACCTACTATATATCTCATCTCCCTCATTACTTAAATTTGGCCCTTTACCACTTTATTGACTTTTATTTTCATATTCTAAAATTGGCTCTTTTTCATCCAGCTGTCTGTGTTTTCTTGGAGTATATTTTTGTTCTTTTTCAGCTGTTTGAACTTGTTTATAATTTTTCATTTGAATTGTGTGTCTAAAATTTTTGTTGGGAGCAATTACTGTGGGATTGGTAACATTTGGAAAGACAAATTATCTTGGTTCTCCATGTTCCTGGTGTTGTTGAGCTAGGATCTACCCATATGGAATTAGATCATTGGTTATGAGTTATAATTTTGTCATTTTCTTTTGCTTTGCTTAATTCAGGTTGCCTTTCTACTTTTGGTGGAGATATTTGCAATGTTACAAAAAGATAAAATTATAGAAGGGTTGAGGAGATATTTGCCTCTTTATACTCTTGTTCAGGCTACCAGGCTCCATCTCCACATAAAGTTAAAGTCATTCTACAACTGTAGTTGTTTTCTGACAGTAAACTCACCATGAAAATGGAATCTCAATTGGTTACAAAATAGTCACCTCTTAAGTGCCAACTGATTGAGAGAGTAAAGGACAACCAATAAACACTATATGTGCTTGAATATTCATTATTATGCATCAGAGTTGAGCTAATAAAGGCAAAGAAATCAAAGTGGCATTAGTGATTGGTATTAGGTTGTATACAGGAAGTAGGGGAAGGGGACATATATAGAATTAAGAACTATAGAAACAAAGAAAAGGGAATAGATTAGATGTGGAAGATTCAATTAAAGGTAGACTGAATAAAATCATGTAATGATATGCATTCATATAATGTAGAATAGTCTCATCTCTCAGGAGAGATAATCACATGGACTTGGCAACCTCTGACACCCTGTGTTCTTTGAGAGAGAAAAAAAAACAGCAACAACAAAGATGGTGGTATAAAAGAACAAGAAAGAAAAAGAAAAGAGGCAAACAGTGAGGGATGGAAGCAGCCTGCTATGATGACACTGGAAATCATATAAGGAGGAAGAACAATAAAGGGAATCAAGAGCTTGGTGACAATTGAGAATGCAAGCAGATTCTCTTTTGCTTATTTCTTGACCTAATAAGCCATCCTGGATTGGGTGACAAATTACAGTGGGCAAACACTGACAAATAACGTGATTTAGACTATAAATTTTGGCTACATGTGGCTCTGTGAAGGAGTAATAGAGAGAGAAAACCTAAAGAAAACATGATTACAGTTTTCATAGAGGAAATTAGGTCCTTGCACCCTGAATACATTGAAAGATTTTTAGTCTTTTTTCAAACATCATGAAGAACTTAGGATTTTACCTAAAGAACTTAAAACAGGCTATCTGAATTGATGATTTATCTAGACATTCTTACAGAATAGGAAACCACTGCTAAAAGGGGGTGGGGGTGGGGATAAGGCATCAGATGCACTTTAAGTGTTTAATGCTGAGTACTGAGACCTTTAGCCCTCCTGCCTACTTTTTTATAATTCTAAAAATCAGGCTTTCTTAGCCTTACAAATGCTGGAAAAATGATTCAAAGAAGTACAAGGAGAAAATCAAACTACAGATAAGCAGATAAACAGATAAATAGACTACAGATAAACAGATAAAGAAGAAGTACAAGGAGAAATCAGACTACAGATAAACAAACTCACATACCCAATGAGAGCTTTAATATGAGCAAACAACTAAAACTCAACAAATGCCTGAAGAAATCAGTTAAAGCAAGAAATAAAAGCAAAAAACAGAGAGAGAGAGAGAGAGAGAAATAACTTCAAGAACATGGAGTATGTAGGCAGATAAAAGCTTTAAAAATATAGCCTTTAGTTATCCTCAGAACAAAGATGATGTGAGGCACAATACAAATTAAAAGGTCTTTTCAACATTACAAATTGGGGTAGTTTGAGTGAGAATGACCCAATAGACTCATAGATTTAAATGTTTTGTGATCAGGGAGCATCACTATTAGTAGGTTTGACTGTATTGGAATAGATGTGGCCTTGTTGGAGGAAATGTGTTGCTTAGGGTTGGTTTTGTGGATTCAAATGGTCAAGCCAGGCCCAATGACTCTCTCTTTCAGATGCCTGTTGGCATGTAGAATTCTCTTCAGTTATAGAACTCTCAGCTAACTCTCTAGCTCCATATCTGCCTGTTTGCAGACATGATGAAAATGGACCAAACCTCTGAAACTGTAAGCAAGACCCAATTACATGTTTTCCTTTATAAGAGTTGCTATGCCCATGGTGTCTTTTCAACAATAGAACAAGAACTAAGACACAAACTAATAACTATTTAAACAAGTTGAACTGTTGGGAGAAAAATTTTAGAAAATGTGCCATAAACAAGAAGAGAAAGAGAAAGAAATGAGAAATTTAAAACATAGAAACTAAAATATAAATAAGATAAAGTAACAGAAAAAAATTTTAAAGGAGGATGATGTGATAGAAAGATGCCAAAAATACTTTCTAGTACTAACATATCTGAGTTTCCAGGCTAAAATCACCATCAGCTCACCATAACAGACGGAAACAAGCCTACAGCAAGGCATAGCATTATAGAATTTTAGAAACATCAAGAACACAGAGAACAAGGATGTATATGAGCCACCTGAACTTTAAAGCAAATAATATATCATACATTGTTTGAAGGATGCCAGGGTTCAGGCAGAATACTTGTGTGTAACTAGTGTGTGTAACTCCTTACTTACCACAAGCAAAGAAAGGAAGAAAGCAAGGAAGCAAGGAAAAAAGCAGACTCAGTCCATGGTTGATAGATCCTATACCTTTGGGCAGAAAATTATACTCTGTCTCACATGGCTGAGAAACACTTAAATGTTCAACATCCTTAGCCATTATGGAAATGCAAATGAAAAATACTTTGAGTTTCCATTTTATACCTGTCAGAATGGCTCTAAGGGTAAGTTAAGAATCAATAGCAAGAAGGACATACTCTGTTGCTAGTGGAGGTGCAAGCTTTCACAACCACTATGGAAATCAACATGGTGGTTTCTCAGAAAACTGGGAATCATTCTACCTCAAGACCCAGTGGTACCACTCTTGAAAATATACTCAAATGACTCTCTATCTTACCACAAAGACACTTGCTCAACTATGTTCATGGCAGCTATATTGATAATGGCCAGAAACTGGAAACAACCTAGAGGTCCTCAATGAAAAAATGGATAAAGAAAATGAGGTACATTTACACTTTGAAGTATTACTTTACTGCAAAAAAGAAAAAGAAGAAGGAGAAAGAGGAGGAGGAGGAGGAGGAGGAGGAGGAGGAGGAGGAGGAGGAGGAAGAGGAGGAGGTAAAAACTAGAAGATATCATGAAGTTTTAAGACATATAGATAGAGCCAGGAAAACATTCATCCTGAATGATGTAACAGAATGACAATCATGGCAATTACTCACTTATAAGTGGATATGAGCTGTTAAGTAAATGATTATCATGCTGCAATCTGCAGACCCAGAAAGGCTAGGAAACAAAGAGGAACCTAAGAGGTGCATGTATATCCATGAGAAAGGAAAATAAAGTAGTTTTGAGGTAGATTGGGAGTAAGTGGGAATGGAAACAGGAAAGATGAGGGAAGGGATGGAGGGAGAGACTTTGAGTAGAGATGACTGTTATAGGCAGGCATAGGGGAGGAGTGACGTGGAAATAGAGTACAGTAGAAACTCCTAGGATTGTATGAGGGTGATCCTAGGGAAGGCTTCTAGTAAAAGGTGATATAGAGCCTGAAATTGCAATCTTCTGTAACCAGGCAACTTCCAGTAGTAGGACTAGGACACCGACCCAGTCCCTAAACCTTCCAGTACAATCAATGTATCCTGCCTGCAAGACATCATGGAGCAGTGAACCCACAGAACTTGTAAGAGTGGCCAACCAATGGCTAGTCAAATTTGAGGCCCATGTCAGGAAAGAGAGTCTATGCTGGATTCTGCCTGGTTGATCATGAATCAGAGGGTGAATAGTTCAAAACCTAAGAAAGAAAATTTTTAAAATTACCAATAAAATTATTCCTAATGATATTCTGCTATGCTCACAAATGAGGACCTAAACAAATCTTTGTCAGAGGGCCTTCCACTGGCAGCAGATGCAGAGATGCATAGCAAACATTAAGTGGAGAGAAAGCTCAAATTGCTTATCTCTACTATGTTCCTTCCCTTGGAGCTTGGAACCCTGCAGCAGAAGGGGAGGCAGAATAGTAGAAGTCACAGGGGTTGCAAATGCCAGTAGAATATACCCAACTGAATCAACTAAGTAGGGCTTGCAGAGATGTATGGAGCCTGTATGGGTCTGCACTAAGTCCTCTGAAAGTGTGTTGTGGTTGTTAGCTTGCTATTTTTGGTGGAAGTCCTAACAATGAGAGTGAATGTGCATCTGAGTTTTTCATATGCTCTTGGGACCATTTTACTCCTACTCAGCCCTGATATGAGGCTTTGTAGTTAGTCCTATTTTAACTTGGTATGCTGTACTGGGTTGATATCCCTGGGAGGCTTGCTTTTTTCTGAAGGGAAATAGAGGAGGAGTGGATCTGGGGAAGTGAAAATTGTTTTTAACAAAATCTCAAATATTCAATTTAGCCAAAAATGATTCAGGAGCCAGATGCTGGGGTGAAAGCCTAATAGCTCAGGGAGGCAGAGGAAGCACCCAGCTGACCTTCTTTCATAGCCTATGTCCCAAAAAGTAAAGCAAATTCTGCTTCTCCACACTGCCTCCAAAACTTCAATCTGAATGTCCCTCCCTCTTCTACTTCCTATGTGTCTCTCTCAGTGATTGCCACTCACTCTCTTTGCTTTTTTTCTATGTTCCCTTCCCTGTCAACTCATTGCTTGCTATGTCTCTTGACCTATGGTTATCTTTATTTAATCCTGTTTACAATAAACAGAAAGCTCTTGGATTAAAAATGTGTATTAGAGCCGAGCCACATCACAACTCTGAACAGTTTTTCCCCCAATAAACAGTACATGCTCAGAGTTCACAGTGTGATCAAATATCCTACAACAGGAAATGTGTATGATGTGGGAGGAGCTGGGAGTTGGATAAGGGGGGAACCTGTGGTCAGGATGTGTTATATGAGAAAATAGTAACTACTTCTAAAACAAAACAAGAAGTTTTTTTAAAAAAAAAATTTTAAAGAAAATTACACTCTGTCACGAATGTTTTACAGAGGACTGGTGTTCACTTTATAAAAGACAGGAAGTAGAGAAACTTCCATTATCACAGACCGGAAGCAGATGAGAGTAGTAACAGGAAGAGTCTGAGACACAGGCCCCACAGGGCAGGTCTTCAAGGATCTACTTCCCCAACAAATTCTACTTTCACAGTTCCAGCATCCCCTGTTTTCTTTTCAAATTTTAAATTCATCAAAGTACAAATTTATATCACATCTCTGTATAAAAAATAAATGAGAAACTTAAAATACTCAGAGGAAAACAACTGGGTTTTCTACAGAAAATTGTAGGCAAGTCTTAGTCTCACTGATGATCTCTTCCCTTATTTCCATTTCTGTAACATAGACATTAATACAGTTAAATACAATCCTTTGACATCAAATACTATTTAAAATGTCATTTAGATATATTACCTGGAATTTTCAAATCTTCATCAATCAGATAGTTTTTACTTCCTTCTCATACATACTTATTTTTAATACTTTTTTTGTTGTTGTTGTTTTTCAAGACAGGGATTCTCTGTATAGCCCTGGCAGTCCTGGAACTTACTCTGTAGATCAGGCTGGCCTCAAACTCAGAAATCCACCTGTCTCTGCCTCCCAAGTGCTGGGATTAAAGGCATGTGCCACCGCTGGCCGGCAAAAATGTGTAGCCCAGGCTGGCCTCGAACTCATGATCCTCCTGCCTCTGCCTCCTTCAGCAAATCCTACCAGCGTGCGCCACCACAACCAGCTTTTAATACTTTTAACATCCCACTAATTCTTTTTTCTTTTCTTTTGCTTGATTATCCTAACCAAAAAAATTTTTTTTCATTTTATTTCACTATAAGCCACAAATAAATTTTCCTCTGACCCAACAATAACTAACATCTATGGGCCTTGAAGAATCAACTCATACTAAAGGAAACAAAGATGTAAACCATAGAGGACATTTAGAGGGTATCAGCCACATGGAACATAAAAGAATTTAGTCTAAGTCAAAGAACTTCTGAAATTATGAATCTTTAAGTTGTCTTTGACCAAAGAGGCCTCTTAAAAGAAAATAATTTAGGAGAAGGCACTGTGTGTGTGTGTGTGTGTGTGTGTGTGTGTGTGTGTGTGTGTGTGTTAAAAAGAACTAGAAGTATATAGAGATTTAGGAAACTAGATAAGGTGTCAGTAGCCATAGAAAGGAGACAACTACCATTTACACCCTCATTATTTGGAAAATTATTGTGTGCTATTTATATCCATGCAAGTCATCTCTGAAACCAAACTGTGCAAATAGGAAATTATTTAAAGATGGGAAGTTCTAGTGTCTAAAATGAGTTCTACTTGTTTGGATAATTATGTTGGGGTGTTTCAGGTGGTTGTAACTACTGAGTTCCTGAAACATAGAGAGTCCAGTGACTCTAAAAGACCTGTAAACAATGTATATAGACTTTTACACACATGAGAGAGAGAGAGAAAGAGAAAGAGACAGAGACAGACAAAGACAGAGAGAGACAGAGAGAGAGAGAGACAGAGAGACAGAGAGAGAATATACTGGCACTACTTTGCTGAGAAATGCACACCTCTTCAGTGAAATTCCCACATACAACGGCAGAGCTGTGGGATTTGAAACTTCCATTTACTTGGCAGATTTTCATTTAAAGTGTTTTTAATTGCAATGAAATCGTGTTAGAATTGGCTTGGAATTAATGTGAAAGACCACGGAATAGACTGCTTGCAAGTGTTTCCTCTAAATAGTAAAGGAAATATGTAGGTGAAAGAATCAATGACAACCTCAATGAAATAGTTGAGTGTGGAGGAACAGATATCAATTAAAGCAAATCTTTCATGGGTCTTTGGTTTGATAAATTACCTCTCTGCTCTGGAACAAGTAGCTGTTGTGGGTTAACATTCAATTGATGCACTAAAAGAAATGTCTTCAAACTCATTCTCTGAGTCATTACTCTCAGGAGAGATTTATTTATCAGAAAGGCACCTTTGATTTTCAGAACAAGAGAAGGACATGTGTTCTGTGATTCCAGGGACTGCTTGATTTCTAGGCACAAGAAGATTCGAATGAACTGTTAACCTACTTCAGCTCATTAAATTCAATGGAGAAACAGCCTGTAGAACAAAATAATGACTCTCATAAATCTGCATTGGCTGTGGATTTACTGAACAATGCATTCATATGTGAAGCTCTTCTGCACATTTACCTTGGTACTGGGTACACCATCAAGGCCCCCTCATCTTCTGATAGACATTGTTACCAAATGCCTGTATCACACAGTTACGCCACTGATGTACACGTATGAGGAATACATGGACTGTTAAAATCTGTCTTGGAGCTTGAACATTTGCATGTTGGTGTGAGGTAAATTAATTTTGAAGAGAATAATACCATAAATTTGATGAGATTTGATAAGCCACATTTGAAGAATAGAATTTTTGCCTTATAATTTACAGACTACAAAGCCAATAACTTTCTTCTTCATTATACTTTCACGTCACGTACTGCTCTGCTCTACATTAAGACTTACCCACCAGCCCTCAACTCCAGGTGGAATTCCCTGGAAACATACCGGCTGCTCTGGCCACTGAACCAGGTAAACTAACTGGTGATTTTCACCTCTGCTTCATTTTCTCCAAATCTAATCCTCCAGCCTCATTCCCAGCTCTGTAACAGACCACCTGCTTTGGCATCTACTGCCTCTCTGCCACCATTTCCAAGAGATCATTTAGATCTGCTCCTCCAATCCTCTTTTCTGCTGCTCATTCCATTAGCCCAGCCCCACACACCAGCAAACACTCCTAAGAACCTACATGCTGGCTAGGGAAGCAGGAAGGCTAGCTATCGTTCTTCACTTCTCCCTCTTCTAAACACAATTCTCCAGTCTCATCTCTGTGGCAGACTACCTGTCTTAGCCTCTGCCTACTCTCTGATACCATCTGTATCAGATCACCTAAATCTTTTCCAACCCTTTCTCACTCATAGTGTTATTCTGGCCCCCAGCTCCAGCAGGTCTTCTCTAGTAATCCCTCAGCCTTAGGCCAGCTAAGCATGTAGGCAAACTTAAAATCTTCACTCTCACTCTTTTCCAAACTTTCATTATCATAGCCAGCTCTGTAGTGGACTACCTGTTGTGGTCTCTCCATATTCTCTACCCCCTTTCTCAGGGGATGGAGTAGAATCTGATCCCAGTAGAACACCTTATTGTTCTGCCTCCTATGAACTCCCTCAGCCCTCTCCTCCTAGCTTATTCTGATTACACATACCCTCCTTAGAACCAGATAAGGCAACAGAAACCAAGGAACAAAACACTCACCTTACAAGAACCAGACCTGAAAGCAGTACCTAAAATTATATTTTCCCCAAATCCAGATGCCTAGGTGCCAGAGAAAAATGCAATTAATATAAGGCAGGACAATGTCAACTATATTGATCTGTCAACACAACCATAGCAGGCCCTGAGAATTACCATATAGCTGAAACACAAGAGAAAGACATTAAAATAGCAAAAATAATGATAGCACCCCTTAAAGAGGAAAGGGATAAATCTTCTAAAGAAAGCAAAAATAAAGAGTAGAAGGGATTGAATAAATAGCTTCAGACTGGAAAGTGGAAATAGACTCAATTTTAAAAAGTGGAGAGAAATTTGGAAATAATAATTTTTAAATTTAAACAGGAACCTCAGAGGCAAGCCTCTCCAAATTAACAAACTAAAGATGAAAACCACATGGTAAGCTCATTAAATGTAGAAAAGGCAGTTGACAAAATACAATATCCCTTCATGATTAGAATACTGGGACATGAGGGACATTCCTCAGTGCAATAAAGGCAATTTACAATAATCTCATAGCTGGTATTAATATAAAGAAAGAGAAACTCAAAGCACTTCCAATAAAATCAGTAACAAGACAAGGCTGTCCACACTCTATAGTCCTAACTCTAAAAAAATTCAAGTTTTAGCTCAAGTAATAAGACAATTCAAGGGGATAAAGGGAGTAGAAACAGTAAAGAAAGAAGTCAAAATATCTTTATTTGTAGAAGATAAGCTTTTATACATGAAAGACTCTAAACCCTCCACCAGAAACCTACTATAACTTATAAGGACTTTGAGAAACATAGCCAGATACTAAATTTGCTCACAAAAATCAGGAGCTCTCCTATATACAAATGCCAAACAGACTGAGAGTCAAATCAGGGAAGCAACACCTTTCAAAATAATCTCAAAATGTATAATATATCTTGGGGTAACTCTAATCAAACAAGTTAAAGACTTTCATGATAAAAACATTTAAGAAGATGAAGAATGAAATTGAAGAAGATATCATATGATGGAAAGATCTCCCATACTTATATATCAGTAGAGTAAATGTGGTAACAATGGCTATTCTAGTAAGAGCAATCTACAGACTCAATGCAACCTTCACCAAAATAGCAACACAGTTCTTCACAGATCTTGAAAGGACAATCTTCAGCTTCACTTAAAAACATGAAATACCCAGGATAGTTAAAACAATCCTGAATAATATAAAAATTACTGAGTTATCACAATCCTCAATTTCAAGTTGCAGTACAGAGCTATATCAATAAAAACATAATGGTATTAGCACAAAAACAGACATGTTGATCAATAAAATTAAAAATGAAGACATGCATTTATAGATGCTTATTTTTTTATAAAGAAGCCAGAAATGCACACTGAACAAATAACATCTTCAACATACAATGCTAGTCGAACTGGGTAGATTTATGTAGAAGATTCAAGTTGGATCCATGTCCATAACCCTATACAAAACTCAACTCCAAAAGAACCAAAGACCTCAATATAAAACCAGAACCATTGAACCTGACAGAAGAGAAAGTGGGGAATAGACTTGAAGCCTTTGGCACAGGAGCAGTCTTTCTGAGCATAACACCATTAGTATAAATACTAAATTGTTCAACAATTAATAAATGGGACCTTATGAAACTGAAATTTTTCTGTATGGCAAAGGGCAATGTCATTCTGGCAAAGCAGCAGTTATAGAATGGGAGGAGATTTTTACCAACAATGCATCTGAAAGATATGTAAATAACTTAAAAATAGATATCAAGGAAATAAATAATTCAATTACACAATGGGACACAAATCTAAACAGAGAATTCTTTTTTTATTTTTTATTTTTTTATAATTTATTTTTTCTCAAATCGTAATTCATTCACACAGGGATTATAAACAGAGAAAGACAGGATGTGGGGAAGGGAATGACACTGGAGTGTGGGTGTTCAGGAGGAATACAGGTATCTTCAGAACCGGGTATTGGCAGGGTAAAGATTCAGGGGATAAGTCACT
Organism: Grammomys surdaster; assembly: GCF_004785775.1. NCBI lineage: Eukaryota > Metazoa > Chordata > Mammalia > Rodentia > Muridae > Grammomys > Grammomys surdaster. Next base: position 1,402,352 of record NW_021620970.1, on the reverse strand, counting down.
ATGACTCTGCCTATGACTCGCTTGTCCTTATCTAAGTTGGTATTGTCTGCCAAGGCTACCTATTTACAAGGTCTATGACTACTCAGGCTTGTAAATTTCCACAAAACCTGCCTAAACAGAGAATTCTTAATCGATATGTTAAGAAAAATATCTATTCTCAACAAAATAAAAACAATAGGGTTTACATCTTTAGAATCAGATTCATTTGTCCCATGAGTGCTTAGTATCCCATGGACACTACAAAGTATTTACCCATAGTGGTTAGTAGAAAAGTTACTATACAAACAGTAAGTGTATCACTAACTACCTGAAGAAGTAGCTATATCAGCTGGTATTGCCAAGTTATCTTTTCAAGGTGTTTAGATAAAACCAACTAGTAAAAATTTTCCTGAGGAGAAAACAAAAAGCATTAGGTCTTCATGATACAAGAAAGTTCTCTGTAGTGCTAAGGGAACTCTAAGCTCAGTTTCTTTGCTTGTAAAGGCATTGCTTCTCTACACATGTACTCCTATTGTGGATTTGGCTTAAATGCTTGTATTACGTTATTTGGGTCCCCAAACTATACAAGAATCCTGCTGGTAAAACAAAAGGGTCCCTGCCCCTAGCTTGTTGTGATTACCAGCGGCCAATGGCTGGGCAGGAAGACAGAGGCTGGACTTTAGGATTCATGGGCAAGAGAACTGAGAAAGAAGAACCACCATGCAGGGGAAGCAGAAAGGTCAGGCCTGAGAAGTGCAGGATAGAGACAGCCAAAATGCAAGAGTCAGGGATTGTGGACCACGAGGTCTTCAGGCCAGAGCAGCTCTGATGAAATATAGGTTTTAGTAAATAATAATTAAAGAATATCAGAGGGGATAGTGTGCTAGCAGCTTGGAGGTTTGGGGGTAGTCCCACCATTGAGCTGCTTTGGACAAATTAAATATAAGGCTGTGGGGGAGGAGTGCATGTGTGTGTGTGTGTGTGTGTGTGTGTGTGTGTGTGTGTGTGTGTCTTTCATTCAAGAATCAAGAACATTGAGTTGGATATCGAGGAATTTGTGTCGCTGCAGCCAGACACTTAGTAGAGAATTAATCAAGTACTTCATGGGCTGTCACACATGACTCTTCCTTACAAACTAGTGCTCAATCTTCTTGAGTTGGTTTCTTTTGAGCAATTTTAATATATAGAAAAATTACAAAGGTGAACACAGACTGTATTTTTCCTTCTTCTAATGTTTATCTCTTCCAAAATCATAGTAAATTTTTGAAAAATAAAGGGATTAGTATAAGCATGATGTGTTGGGGTTCAAAGTTCATGAATTGCCATTTTTCACTAATGTTCTTTGTTCTAGGATCAAGATGCCTCCCTAGCGTTTACTCAGTAGGCCTACAAATGCTTACCTGCTTCACCATGATTTTTCAATCCTTCCTTGTTTTGGAGGGCATTGTCACATTTGAAGTGGACTAGCATTATTTAGTAAAATATCTCTCCATTTAACTTTTAAAATGTTTTCTTATGACTGGCTCAGCCATCTACTTTAGAGGAAAATTGCATAGAGATATAATATCCTTCTCATCCTCCAGGAGATTTTGCATAGGAAACAAAATGATAAAATGTTCGGCAGTATTCTCTACTCAAGGTGGTAACCACTTACAACATGCATTGTTTAAACATGAAAAGTAATCAGCATGACATTTAAGATTTGAGATCTGGATCTACTGGCAAACACCTTAAAAGTAAAGTGTCATAACACACCTTGATATCACAGTCAGTTGCCAGGGGTTAAAGGAAACTTGGTAGCTGGGTCTGGGGAAACAGGTCTGTAATCGAAGCTATTTAGGAGGAAGAGCCAGGGAGTTCACAACTTTAAGGTTTCCTTGGACAATAGAATGAGTCCTGGGCAAGGCAGAGTTTGGTAATCACTAGTAAATTCCTAAGTTTAAGCCTTTGCACTGCAAAAACAAGGTATTAGTGACAAAGCACTAGAATTATTTCTACCTTTAATTTCTAATGAATTTAATAGCCCAAAATAAACCACTCTTCCTGACTTCCATAAATAGGTTTTCCCCTCCCACGACTTCTCTCAGGTCATCTCCACCTTCTTATTGACCCAACCTTGTGTTCTCGTATTCTCCCTTCAAAAACATAAAAATCAAAACAAAAATATACAGTATAACGATTAAAATAAAACACACACAGAGCGTGTGAGACTTACACTGGAATGTGGTTTATATCAGTGTAACTGATACCCAGTTACACTCTGTTAGAAGAAACTGTTTCTCATTTTTCCAGTAAGCATGCATGATAGACAGCTTCTTGGTTGGGGTTAAGTAAACTTCTTCTCAGTTACAGGATTTTTGTGTAGTTTGAACTTATGCAGTCCTTGTGTATGTTGTCACAATCTCTGTGAGTTCATATGTGTATTAGTTTGGCTTGTGTGCAAGTTCCTTTAAGTCATTCATCACCCCTGTTTCTGACCATCTTTCTGTCTCCTTGAGCCTTGAAGGGAAGGGTTTGATAAAGACTTCCCATGTAGGACTGAGTGTCTCAAAGTCTCTCACTTTCTTATCATTGTCCAGTTGTGAGTCTCTGTGTTTATTAACATTTAGTGAAGGAAGAAACTTCTTTGAGGAGGGTTGAACAATATACTGATCTGGGCCCCAACTAATTGTGAATATGACTATGCATCACTTCTCTCCCTCAGCACCAGTACCTTCTGTTATTACAAATGAGAGTCCTCAATCAGGAGGCTTTTGGCTCGTATGTAGCTTGATTATTCCAAGCCCTGTGTCTAAAATTCATGGTGTCTTAAAGAATAGTGACTTGTTCCCTGCTTCTATAAGACAACCAAAAACAATTGATTATATTGTTAGGGCATCATCCAAAACTAGTAAGAAAACAATGAATACTCTCTAAAAGTGATACAAGACAGGTATAAAAATTTGGATCTACAATCAGTTAGCGTCATATTGTGAACATATCTCTAGTTTCTCAAATTCACTTGCCCTGGCCCTTGTGCTGTTACAAGGCGTTTCATGGCAGTATATCTTAGTGAGAAGGAGATAGTTTTACAGTCTCTTACATATTAGGCAGGACTCAACATCAGATTACACTGGAGATTTTCAAGGGATAAAATACTTCTCTTGATAGCTCCCGTATCTTCTCAAAGAGGAAATAATAGTATCTGCCAAATGTACTGGGGAATTCTATGTAAATGTGTGGAATCTTATAGCACAAAATACTTATGGTTTTCCATTTTCGCCAGTATTTTTAACTCTATGTTTTATTAAAAATGTCTATATCTATCTTAAAATTATTTTTGCCACAATGATTTGCTTATCTACAAATGTATGCTGCTTAAGCAGTAGTTTAAATGTAAATTTTAATGAATGTTATGAATCAGTGCCTAATTTGCACATTTTCTTAATTACCTGTGGTTTGGAATAATCCATCCAAGATGTTCCCTATTACCCTGGATAATTAAGAGTTGACCTACTTTCAATTTTTGAAGCTCAAATAGAATGAATTCTAGTCAATTTCCTTTCCTAATAGAAAAACCATCATTTATTTAAATAGTCCATCAGACATAATTGGAATGTAAAATCTTGAGATGAAAATTAACTTTGAAAGGTCATAGAGTTCTACTCCCTTACTTGGACAGACTGTCAAAGCAGCTTGATTATGCCCTCCTGACTCTGTAACAGAAAACTGTAAACTGCAGAGAAGAATTTGGATCAGGAATGGGAGGAACCTGTTTTTCCCCTTCATCTGAGTCCTTGACCTAAAAATAGGACAGTTGCTAATCTTCACGGGTATTAAGAATAATCTAGCCAAGCCCTGCATCTACACAATCATGAAGGTACATTGTGGATCTATGTTTCTATCTATCTATCTATCTATCTATCTATCTATCTATCTATCTATCTATCTTTCTATCTAACTATACACACACACACACTATATATATAATCCTGTTGATGTCCATGGTCTTTTAATAATTATAGGGCAATGAGTTTCAGTGATATATAAGGAATTGTACTTTATGGGTCATCATACTTTTAAAGACTCAGAGCAACTATCCTCTAGATTTAGCCCCAACGTAGAGATGGAGTTTTCCCACTCACAGTTATTTGTTTCGTTTTTGCTTTTTGTTAGAGACCTTAGATTTAGTCAGGGAGAGAGCTTCTATCAGTCCTTCCTGGGACTCTTAGATCACTCTGAATAACATATATCTTCTAATGACCCTCTAGTAACTCCTTATCCTGGAAGGTTCTCATGCCTTTATTTACCTCTTTCTGTCCATGCCCAGCAAACTGTCTTTATCTATGGTAGGCTCACATTTTAGAACAATGATGCCCATCCTCTGCTTGTGTCTACTACACCTACTTACAATCATCTTTGGACTCTGTACTTTGTTTTCTTTTGTAGGTTTTTTTATTGATTCTTTGTGAATTTCACATCATGCATCCCAATTGCGTTTATCTCTCAGTCCTGTACCAAACCTCCACCCTTGTAACCTGCCCCACCACAAAAATAAATAAATAAATAAAATAAAAAAAAAGATAAAACATCTCACTATAGAAGCTGCAGTGTGTCATGGTGTGCCATACAGTATACTCTTTAGTCCAAATAGCTTACTTGTAAATGTTCATTGCAATTCCTCACATCAATTCAACATAAATTCTTGATAGAAAAACTGTTGATAAAATCAGAAGCTTACTGATCCAATCACTTCTCAAGTGTACCACTAACTGGGGACCATGCAGAGCCTTTTACAAGATGACGATTCATATGCAAATTACAGCAGACTTTCCTCAGCCTAGGTCCTAGGCTACTAGTGGGTAAAGGGATAAGTGAAGGGGTCAGAGAAGGCCTGGCCACATGCAGAAGCTACCTTTCCACTGTGGAGCACACACATGAGTGAATGTAGAAGAACTTGGCAGAAGAACCACATAGCCAACCCAGAGAAGTATGACAAATTATAAGTTGTTTTAAACCACCAATTTTGTGGTGATATTATTTAGAAATGGTGATATCTTTCACCTAGTAAAAAGCTAGCTGTACCATGAGCAGTCTGGAAGTACTAGGAGGCTCTTCAATGGTCCTTGTACTTCTACCTTGAGCCACTAAAGTCTCACCCCAACACAGCATGTAAAATGTTCCCTTCAAACAGGAGCTGTAGCATATCAGTCTTTTGATGCAAATGCACACAAACTCCTATTTCATTGAGAAAAGCTCACAATGCACTGCATATCTTAGAGCTACAACCATGCATCTTTGTGTTCACTCTGCTGTCTCTTGCTATTGCCCCTTAGCCATACTAGTTCCTGCAGCTACCTCTGAACATGCTAGTGGGGGCCTGCCTTCCCATTATACTGACTGCTTCCTCGGCTGCAGTGTTTTTGGCTCTTTGCTTGACTGTGACCTTTTCGAAGAAGCCTGCCCTACTTTATCTAAATTGTACTTTGTATCCTTCTCAGGATTCCTCATCACCTATACCTTCCTACCTCTTTTATTAACTTTGGTACAGAAGAATAGCCTATTTGTTATGTTTATTGTTTTATAAACCTCTATCTATATTCCTTATTATTGCATTTCAGTCTCTCAGAGATGTGCTTGCCATACAAAAGTTGCAGATATTTGTCGAATTTATACTTATTATGAACAGAATCATCGTGATCTTTGGCAATCCACTTAAAAGTTTAACTTATCTTGTGAGTTTTCAGAAATTCTATGAATATTTTTATGGTTGGAAATGAACCTCAATCATTTTGACAAATGGTATAGAAAATATGTATGCCCAGTTGTAGGATTCATCAAATTTTGTGTTAAACAAAGCAGTTGCAGTATGGCCATAGACTGAAGCATGGTAACAATTTCTTCCTCTTTCCTCTCCATACTTTCTTCTCCGAAGCTATTCAGCCCATCAAACTTTCTTAAGTATTTCCTACAGACTAACTTGGAATCCATTGTATTACCCAGTGCTCAGTGGCCATATGCAATTAACTTGTAGAAGAGGAGGCCCAGAAGGAAAGGCAGGAAACCAGACACAGCACCTGGACCCAACAGAGACAGTGCAAATTCCCAAAATACTCATAAATAGAAATACCAGAAGAAACCAGAGTGATTCAAATGACCTTTATGTCTTCATAAGGAAAAACAAACAAACAACAGCAACAACAACAAAGAAATAACAAGAAAGAAAGAAGGAAAGGAAAGAAGGAAGGGAGGGAGGGAGGGAGGGAAGGAGGGAGGAAGGAAGGAAGGAAGGAAGGAAGGAAGGAAGGAAGGAAGGAAGGAAGGAAGGAAAAACAGTAGTGACTCATGCTTGTGATTCCAGCTTCTAGGAGACAGAAGTTCAGGGCCAGTCTGGTCTACATAGTAAGTTTCAGGACAGATAGTGTTAAAAAGATAGGCTTTATCTCAAGTAAAATAAAACAAATCATAGAATACAATGACCATCAATATCATGGAGCTGATTGACAGACTTGACAATGTAGAAAATGGAGAGGAAAATTTTATAAAATGCTTATAAAATTGTTGGGGGAGCAAGTATTAGGGTAAAAAAATGAAAAGAAAATGAAGAATGCAATTCCAATAAACATCTACTAGGTTCTGATATAACTATGATGAGAATTATTCCTTAACTGCAAATCTTTATGGCAAATGGCATACGTCATGATGAATGTTGAAGCCATTCTTGTGAAATGCAAAGAAGACAGTTGCTCAGTTGCTTTATCATCTCCTCAGGTTGGAACTAGATATGCAGGCAAGAGTTCTAAGAAAAGGGGAAAAAGGCATAAAAGTATAAGGATCTAATACTGCTATCATCTACAAATAGCATAGGTCTGTCCATAGAAAAGGAATCATATTATTTTATATTTGTCTAATATTACAAACAAGACATATGAGTAATTCACAATATATGTGTGAATATATGTATGATGTGTGTGTGTGTGTGTGTGTGTGTGTGTGTGTGTGTGTGTGTGTGT
>NW_021620970.1:1390099-1395371 GCF_004785775.1 Grammomys surdaster | reverse complement strand
GTGTGTGTGTGTGTGTGTGTGTGTGTGTGTGTGTGTGTGTGTGTGTGAAAAATGCCATTTGAGCTGGCAAGATTCCCCACAAGAATCATACATTGACAACCCAGTACCAGACACAAGAAATTTTATTTCAAATAGTTGGAGAGGATGGTCCATATGACACTCACAAACAATATACACTATTTTTGTTGCCCTTGGATGTCTCTCAGAGGTTAAATGTAAACTCCTATTACTAAAAATATAGCACATTTAGTACACAGGACTTAGATTATTCAAGATGAATCTAACTGAAAAGCCTCTTTTTCTACAGTACCCTAGTACCTATATTTCTCCAGTACCAGAAAGTGTTATGCAAGCTGCTGAGGGAGAGAGGCAATTAATAGTGCTACCCAGCTATAACATCTCTAAACAACAACAATGGCCAGCTTGTCAAGATATCCATAAAGGTGCAACAATGTATAGATATATTGATGGTAACTAAAATCTTTCTAAGTGGACTTATAGCCTAAGCAAGCAAGAAACCATGCTTGATACTAGAAACAAGCCTACCAGCCAGGGGACTAATGTGATCATGGACATTAATAGAATATACTACTTTCACTTTGGTACACCAGCATAAATCCTAAATACATTCTAAATCTTATCCTTATACCCACAGAGTATACTATCAGCCTTCATCAAAGAAGTTTCTCTTTACAACAAATGGAAACCATAAAGCAAAACTAGATAAAACAAAGAGATCAATGAGTTGTGAGCCACAACCCTCTCCCCCAACCTCACTGAATACATTTTTAACACAGCTTCTGCACCTGTGGCTTAGGGAGTGCAGAGAAAGAGGACACAGAAAAACAATAAAAGGAAGAACACCAGGAAGTCTGTTGTGAACCTTCTTTCCTAGGAATGGCTGAATAAACAATACCTGAACAATGATGCTATCATATTAATATACACACTAATAGAAATGATTACAAATCTCCAGGGCTCTCACCCCTAGACAAAGATCTAGAAGCAACTAGTAAGTATTAAGATACAGAAAAGTAACCTCTCCTGGGGATGAGTTCCCTAATTAGAAACTGAAGTGGTCAGCCTTAAGAACATGTATACACAAAGAAAATGGATTCAGCAGTTTGTATTCATATATTTATGTATGTAGACATATGTACATATAAACGTTTATATGTAATAATACTAACAAAGAAAAGGGTATCAATTTAAGGAGGGGCACATAGGTGAAGTTGGAGGGAAGAAATATGGGAACGGCTAGAGAAAGGAAAAGGAAAAGCAAGTTACATAATTGTATTTTAATTTAAAATGTATCATAAAAAATTTTAAAGTCTATAGGTAATACATTGATATCAACAGATCAATTTAGAAGAGTCTCTTTAAATTCCTATATAAAGTAAATCATTTATTTATTTACTTTCAAATATTATCCCCCTTTCTGGTTTATCCTCTGCAAACCCCCATCCCATCTCCCCTTCCCCTGTTTCTACAAGGGTGCTTCCCCACCCACCCCACCCCACTCCCAGCTCACCACCCTAGCATTCTTCTATGCTGGGTAATCAAGCCTTCACAGAACCAAGAGACTCCCCTCCCACTGATGTCAGATAAGGCCATCCTATGCTAAATATCCAGCTAGAGCCATGGGTCCCTCCATGTGTACTCTTTGTTTGGTGGTTTAGTCCCTGGGAGCTCTGAGGCTTCTGGTTGGTTGATACTGTTGTTTTTCCTATGGACTTGCAAACCCCTTCAGCTCTTTCCATCCTTCCCCTACCTCTTCCACTGGGGTTCCTGTGCTCAGTCCGATGGTTGGCCGCAAGCATCTGCATCTGTATTAGCCAGACTCTGACAAAGTCTCACAGGAGACAGCTATATCAAGCCCCTGTCAGCAAGTACTTCTTTACATCAGCAATAGTGTCTAGGTTTGGTAGTTGCATATGGGATGGATCCCCATGTGGAACAGTCTCTTGATGGCCTTTCCTTCAGTCTCTGCTCTACTCTTTGTCCCTGTATTTCCTTTAGACAGGGGCAATTCTGGATTAAAATATTTTGAGATGGGTGGGTGCCACTGTTCTTCAACCAGGGGGCATGCCTAACCTCTGGATATGTCTCTACAGGTTCTCTCACCCCTTTGTTGAGTATTTCAGTAACTTCATCTTCACTGGGTCCTGGAAGCCTCTTGCTTTCCTGGCATCTGGGACTTCCAGATGCTAACCCCAGCTCCCCATGCCCCACTGCTACACAACTCTGTTCAATTTCCTGACCCTCTGTACATCTCCGCTGCTTCCTCCCACACCTAATCCTGACCCCCTTTACCCAGACTCCTCTCTCTCTCCCAAGTCTGTCTCTTCCTCCACCTTCTGTGATTATTTTGTTTCCCCTTCTAAGTAGGACTGAAGCATCCACACTTCGGTCTGCCTTCTTCTTGAGCTTCATATGGTCTGTGAGTTGCAACATGGTTATTTTGAGCTTTTTTCCTAATATCTACTTATCAGTGAGTACATACCATGTGTGTTCTTTTTGTAACTGGGTTATCTCACTCAGGATGATATTTTCTAGTTCCATCCATTTGCCTAAGAATTTTATGAAGTCATTGTTTTTAATAGATGAGTAGTATTCCAATGTGTAAATGCACCACATTTTCTGTATCCATTCCTCTGTTGAAGGACATCTGGGTTTTTCCCAGCTTCTGGTTATTATAAATAAGGCTGCTATGAACATAGTGGAGCATGTGTCCTTGTTATAAGTTGGAGCATCTTTCCAGTATATGCCCAGGAGTGGTATAGCTGGGTCCTCAGGTAATACTATGTCCAATGTTCTGAGGAACTGCCAGACGGATTTCGAGAGTGGTTGTACAGCTTGCAATCCCACCAGCAATAAATCATATTTTCACATGAGAGTAATAAAATTGATTTATAAAAGTTTTACCATTTATAATAGCATAACATATCAATCAAATACTAGAAATAAATCCAAAGTAAGTTATAATAGGATTCTATATAGAATATAGTCATGAGAAAAAGGAAAATAATTTATACAGATGTATAACATTTTACAAGTGTAGATTTAAAAACTCAGCATGTAAATTTTGATATAGTCTCAAATGCTCTATTATTTAAATTATTGTCCAGTTAAAACCTCAGTGTATTTTTATTGTCAAGCAAATTCTAAATAAATATGAACTTTAAAGTACTTAAAATCACACTAAAGAAAAATATTCAAAAGAAAAATAAGTCTCTGTGATAGAGTTAATTTAAATCATGGTGGTGAAGGCAGTTTAGGATAGATGCAAAAAGAGAAAAACTAAGTAAGCCAACTAAAGTTTAGAAACAAACCCACAGATATTGCCAGCGACTACTCAACAAAAAAATGCAGTGGGAGGGGAAATTTTATCCAATGAAAGATGCTAGTGCAATGTTAAGTTGAAGTTTGTTTTTGTTTTAAAACATCTACAGGATCAAGAAGACACACTGAGAGGGTGCTTTAGTGTTCGAGACCTGCTACAGACAACTGCATCTCTCAGCCACACACCAGGTAGGTATTTGTCCTTAGGAAAACTAATTTCTTTTGGTTCCTTTCTTTATAACTAGCATGAAAGGGCTATGCACATCTGACGAACTCTAAAAGAAGTATGAGGCTCTGGAGGTATTTAGGTGGAGAATCCCAGCAGTTCTGTTCTCTCTCTCTCTCTCTCTCTCTCTCTCTCTCTCTCTCTCTCTCTCTCTCTCTCTCTCTCTCACACACACACACACACACACACACTATCTTCTTGTGTTTCCATGGTTCCTAATGATACTAAAGGAGAAACCACCTCTTCTATTATCTCTTAGAATGACATTTAAAATTAAGCATTCTCCAAATCTACAGTGTTGAGGCTTATAAGGAGGCTTTTTAAAAGCTAATTTCAGCTTAATTTTTATACTATCCTTTGCTGTTATTTAAGTCATATGTTGACATAATGAATATCCCTTCAATTCAAAGTTAAATCTCAAAGGAGACTGATTTGCATTCTCCTTATATTTCCTTGAAGTTTCCTGTCATGTTAAACACTTTTATGAGCATTTATCAAAGGAAATACAGTCTTCAAAGGAGTACAATTTATAGGCCTCTGACTTTTGTCTATCCAAATTCACCCTGAGACCTTCTTGAACATCTATATATTTCTAATTCTAGTGCCTAGCACAGTGTCCTGTTCCCTACAGGCATTCAATGTGTGTTAATGAAATTGAATTGAAATTTAATTCAAAGCCTTTGAGGAAACTAATCTTTTCACTTTCTGTAGTTTCTGCTTTACACCTAGAAGTCTTTTCCCTAGATGTACTAAATTTAATTTTAGAATTTCAAGTTTAAAAGAATCAAAGCAACTCAATGAACAGCTTGAAAAGGATGAAAACAGTCTCCAGCAACAATCATACTGTTTGGTTCCTGGGTGATAATTCTCCCAAGGGGAAAAATTCTAATGAATAATCATTTATGTACTTAGCATAGTGTAGCCTTCAAAACAGGAGCACTTGAAAACTATGCACTAAAGGAAGTAATGTCGATTCACAGAAGGTTTCTCTAGGGTATATTCACAAAGCCCTGTGCTACAAAGCCCGTTATAAAAATCAGTAAGTGTTCAAATTATTTTCAACCCTTTCGCTGTGTAACAGTGCCCCCCCCCCCAGAATGAAACATCCCATTATGCAGAGGAGCACATTAAGAAAGCAAATAACTCAAAAGAACTTTGAGAAGTCACTAATACTGACCAGATTTATTAGCTCCCTCCTTTCACAAGAGTACATAAATAGTGAAGATGATTTATTGTTATAAGACAAAATAAGTTACAAAGACTCTCAGAGAAGCCCAATTGCCTAGAAGGAAGATGGAACAGCCAAACAGCCTGGAAGCAGTAGAGACCACCTAAGCAGCAAGAAGAAACACCAGCAGCTCAGTTACCTGAAGAGGCACAGACCAACTAAGCCACAGGGAAAGGCACTCTCCAGACTGGTGACCTTCCTGAAGGCTGTGCAGTTTACTCTGCATTTCCAGCTTTTGTGAATGGTTACACATGCTGGAGAGGGCTCTGGTGATATAGCTGTCTTTGAGTCATTTCTGGTCTTGTAAGTAACCTCTCACACACATTTTCTTAAGTAGCTCCAATAAAACTCACAGGTTCACCAAGTTGGACTTTGGTGGTATCCATACTTTGGTTTGTCATCAGCTCTTTATCTGGGGCAATTACATAGGTGTGTGTGTGTGTGTGTGTGTGTGTGTGTGTGTGTGTGTGTGTGTG
>NW_021620970.1:1261641-1390089 GCF_004785775.1 Grammomys surdaster | reverse complement strand
TGTGTGTGTGTGTGTGTGTGTGTGTGTGTGTGTGTGTGTGTGTGTGTTCTCAAGAAAAGTCTATTATATACCTTTACAAATGGTACAGGGAATGATTGGTCATCTGGTTTTGCCCACATTTTTAATTTTTATTTTTGATGAACAGCTATATCATTTTCATCCCACCTATCATCTTCTTCATAATGCTGAAGATAAAGTGGAACTGGAAAGAGAACCTTGAATGATTTGGAGGAATGTTAAATACGAAAAGTCCTATCCAGGACTTCCTATTTTATTTAAAGGAGCCTTGGGGATCTTTTTCTCTACTTCAATCAAGAAGAGAAGCAAAAGAAAATGTTCTTAATTGGAGGGACAGAGTTTTGATGCCCCCTCAGAACATGTAGGTATACAGATATGTATTTCTCATATGTAGACATAAAAAATTACAGTCGCTTTCTAAACTCATGCCAATATTAACACTTAAAATAAAAATAAAATATTCTTAGCTCTCTTACATTCACATACTCAGGATGAAAACAGGACAATAACAAAGCCATAAAAATTAGTTCTTAAATCTTGCATGGTAAATATGATCCTTTTTGTGATTTACAAAAGGAATGTAAAACTATTCCTACTACTTCTACAGAAGTTCTCATGAATAAAACTCAGACTTCCTGATTCACAGAAAAAAAAACAAGAAAAAATGAAAGAAAGAAAGAAAGAAAGAAAGACAGAAAGAGAGGGAGAGAGAGAGGGAGGGATGGAGGGAGGAACCGAGGAAGGAAGGAAGGAAGGAAGGAAGGAAGGAAGGAAGGAAGGAAGGAAGGAAGGAAGGAATCAGACAGGAAAGAAAGACACATAGTGAAATGGGTCCAAACGCCTAGCAGCCTCTCTTCTTATAAGTATGACAAAAGCAAGTCTCCCAAACAAATCTGGTTTCCAAACTATTAGTGACTACCTTGGATTTTTAAATAATTGAGAGAAAACTTAGTTACATAATAGGTCATATGTAAAACTGATTGTTTAAATCTTTATTAAATATCTCTGTGGTCCTTTTCTGTTCTGGCTTCCTCTCTCAGAAGGTCTCTAGTGATGTATATTTCCTGGACTTGCACTTTGTGTTTCATCCTCCCGTAGTGATTTAGAGCTGACTCTAGGTTTATAATGAGAGTGATGGTATATTACTTCTGAGACTCCATTGTAAAATGAATTTTATAAACCCTGTCATGTGGGGTAATATTTCTCCCAAAAGCCATAGGTTATCAAAGAGTCTAGTGCCAGGTATAAGACACCTCTTTTTCAAGTTGTTGGTCCCTGTGGCCCCAAATCAATATAGGCTAATACAATTGTTCTTAGTTGCCTACCAAAACTTGACTGTAAGACCCTATTGCTGAAAACATCACGGACTTTGGCAACAATATATTGAGAAATCAAGCTGGTACTGACTTGAATGAGTTCTTGCTAGCTACTCTTCACAGTACTAGAAGGTGATATGCAAATTGCTGAGAAAGAAAACTCATCAGCAGTCTTATTAGCCTTGCAAGCTACATTAATGACTGGCCTGGCATGATAGGGCCAATGTTGTAATGTGGCATAAATGAAATGGTGTTAACCAAAAGCTTTCCCCTTGGATTCAAGGCATGAATGATAGGAAGGACTTTGCAATTTGTTTTTACACTTTACCAAGAATTTGTCAATGGGGATGCTGTATGCCTTAGGGGAAAATCTAGTACTCTTATTTTGCTAAATGAACATGGCCTCAAACTGCCTTCTAAATATATATCTCTCTACCCATGGATTAGTGAAACTGTCATCCCTCATCCAAGCATCTAAGTGAAGTGTGATGAAAGTGCAAAAGATAAAGACTGTGAAACTTTAAACATATTTCCCCCCATAGGTGTATAGGGAGTGGCACTGTAGAAATTATATATATATATATATATGTATATATATATATATATATACATATATATACATACACATATCAATACATATATACACATATCAAGCTATGCCCAGTGAGACAGTCTCCTTCTGTCTGCCTTTGGATGAAGATGTAGATCTCTAGACTCCTCCAGCACCACATCTGCGTGCATGCTGCCATACTTCCCATCATGATGATGATGATCTAAACCTCTGAAACTGTAAGCCAGCCCCCATTAAATATTTGCCTTTCTAAGAGTTGCCTTGGTCATGATGTATCTTCACAGTATTGGAAACACAAACTACGACAGATGTTGGTACCAGGACTAGGTATTTCTGTGATAGGCCAGACCATGCTTTTGTTTGGAGGAATGTAGATTTGGGGACTTTGGATGATGAAAACAGTAGAATGTTTAAGTGGCACTTAATGGGCCATGATAGTAGAAGCATGGAAGACCTTTATGCTGAAGGTGATTTAAACTATGGGGGTGTGTCTCAAGATGTTTCAAAGAAGAAGAATTTTAATATGTTGCCTAGAGACAATATTTTAGGAAAGAATAAGGCTGTTTTTTGCCCTTGTTTGACGAATCTGCCTGTGGCTAAGGTGAAGAAACTTAGATTAATTGCATTAACAAAGGAAATCTCAAAACAGTCTAACATAGACTCTATCCTGTGGTTCAGCCTTATGATCTAAAATCTTATGGTCTTATGTTCTAATCAAATCTAGTAAGCTGAGAAAGGAAAAATACAAAATGTATGGTTCAATGGTTGAAGGGGCACCAGAAAATAGAATAGAGCTAAATCCTGTGTTCAAAGAGATAAACAGATTAAAGATATTAAATAGAATTAAGGGATTGGTCATCTCAGGGAGAGATCCCTCTTTGCTAAGCTTACATATTGTGAAAATGATGTTCCCCAAGAGACATTGCCACCTATTCTTTACTACATGTTTATGGTTGTACAGGGATAGTGATACCATGTTAAGCATTATTATGACCTAGTTATTGTTTTCCTTTGGACATACGGAGATATGATTGTATGTCAAGTTGACAAGGGGTAGATTATGATGGCTATTCTTGGTTGTCAACTTGACTACATATGGGATGAACACAGTTCAGAAATGGAGGACTGCCAAGGACAAATCTTGGCTAGGTTTAGGTACCTGAGAGAAGGGATGTTTGAGAGTGTTGAAACAAACAACCCAAAGTTAAATGTCCAAGCTGGCAGCCTGAGATGGCTTTCTAGATAGCTCTCTGTAGACAAGTCTTGGCTCTGTAGTCTTCTGGGGACAGCTTTTCAGTCTCTCTCTCTCTCTCTCTCTCTCTCTCTCTCTCTCTCTCTCTCTCTCTGTGTGTGTGTGTGTGTGTGTGTGTGTGTGTGTGTGTGTGTGTGTTCTGTGTTCTGGTCTGCTCTAGACAGCTTTTTCTTGCTATTCTAAAATACCCTCTGGTTCAATTAGCTTACTTTCTGCTTGAAGCAGCTCTTTCTAGTTGAGACAGCTCACTCTGCTAGTAAAACTTTTAAAAACTCTCTGGGTAGCTCATGAATTTTCTGACCAAAGTCAGAAAGGCTGCTATAAAAAATTCTCAGATCTTCTAAAATTCTAATTAAATTCTAATTCTTGGGTTTTCTTATCAAAATCAGAAAACCAGAAAAAAATTCTAAAAGAGTTGTGTTTTCTCTCCATACAGCCTTCTCTGGATAGCTGCTGGAAAACATTCCAAAAGAGCTGTGTCAGCTCTCTAAATAATTCTTGTGAGGTCAGAAATCCTGTTATAGAAACAATTCTAAAAGAGCTATATAAATTTCTAAAAGAGCTATAGTTTGCTCTCCATGAATCTTCCAACCCAAATCAGAAATGCTGTTATAAAAAAAAAATCTTGTAAATGTTTCTAAGAGAGCTGTGTTTGCTTTCCAGAGATCTTCAGACAGATTTGCTCTCACTAGAGAAAAATTTTAAAGAAGGCTTTTTGGTTTTTTTACTAGCTCATCTCATGCAGACCAAAAGCCTAGTTTTTTATTTGCATATCAACTTATTTATTCCAGGTTTGTTCCCTTCTTAACCATCTCCCAAATCAGCAGCAATCCATGACCTTAGCCCCTTGACTCTTAGGAAGAGACAGAAAACACAAACACAGACAATACAATAGCTGAGTGGGACACCACCCTGTAGTTACCATTCTGACCATGCCTGGATCTAAATTCACTCTGTCCTAGGCTGATCTTGAACTCAGGAATCTGCCTGCAATTTTATCTGCCCCTCTTAGTTTCTTTCTGAAAAACTGGCTCATATTGTAGCCGCCTCTATTCCTTTAGATTTGTGAAGCTCCTTATACGATCCATATTGCATTCTTATATTTTTGCATAGTTGAGAAATTATATATACTTGAACTCATGTTTCTAGAGCTCTTTTCCACAGCCTTAAGGGCTGTCCTGAAGATCCCAGCATTCACCATTTTTGCTAAGATATTAGCCACACCTTTGCCTCCTGGACCTGTGCTGTCTGTGATTACCATGGAGTCATTAATGTTAACAGGGAGGTTGTTCCTCAGAAGAGGAACATGAAAATATGTACATTATTATACAAACAAGCCTTATGTCCACAGAAGCCATCAATACTCATAGAATCCGACTCTCTGCTGCCTTTGTTCCAGAGACAGAAAACCATATTCTACACTTTACATACTCATGCAGAACTCAGCAGAGGGCACACCTGTGATCCTGATCTTGAGACAGGAAGACAACATGCCTTTCATCCATATCTTGAGGCATACTGACCATAATTATGAAGACCTATAATAAAAGGTAATTAAAATCTTAAGTACAGGTGTAGGGGTACATTCTTTAATCCCAGAAGAAGAAGCCTTTAACCCCAACACTAAGGAGATAGACGCATGAATATCTCTGAGTTCATGACCATCCTGTTCTTCGGAACAAGTTCCAGGACAACCAAGCTTAGGCAGTGAAGGAAATTTTGGAAAATAGACAGCTGGTAAAGATACAATTGAACACACAGACTGTGTTCCAGCCCCACCAAGCAGCAGAACTTAGCAGATTTGACCACATGGTTCTGGTCTTGGAATCATGGATGGAATCTCCATCTGTGATTTAGAATGCTGGGGACAGCATACAGTGACAAGGACTGCCTATAGTAGGACAGGATGGAGACATCTCAGAAGCCTGCAGCAGGCAGCTCCTTGTAAAGAGGATTGTGTCTGGGACCCTGAGAAGCAGGAGACATATCTCTCCAGGGGACCCGCCATCTGAAATAAGGGACTGCCTGCAGTAGGCCAGGATGGAGACATCGCAGTAGCCCACAGCAATTTTTTATAAAAAACAGTTGTTCCCATTTCTCCTAACCTTAGTCCTGGACAATGGCTGTATAGATTTCATTTGTGCGTGACTGTCTTTCAGTTGGCCTTGGTGTGCATGATTATTCTATTATATCTGACTTTCTTACTTCTTTTTCCTTCTGCTCTGGTGAATCCTGTGAAACTAGATGTTCCTTGATGTGATGATTCTTAAACAATTAAAAATTGAGGCATAGGGCACAGTACAGCACAGTACTAATGGCCCAGGTGCATGCTGTGTGTTCTCATCTTGGAAACAATGCAATAACTGCACAATGGTAGTTCCAGATTAATGCTCGACTTGTAAAGAAAGTTTTAAGAGATTATTAGAAAATAAAATAGAGCCAACACTGGGACCCCAAGAAAGGAAAAATCTATTGAAGTTATGAAATAAGTTCTGCATGACATTTAAGAGTGGTTCCTAGATAAGGAAGTATAGAATACATAAAATCTTATACTAGTAAAACTAAGCCAAAACACTGGGACTCTTAGGAGAGTCATTGTGTGTAATGCATAGAAGTAGAAAGCTAGTGGAACTACTGAGTTAAGGGTTAACTTGATTCTTTCTGGCCACTGCCTGGCAGCTTTTCCCATGTCATTTATCATTAAAGCTTCACAGGAAAATGCAAGTAGCTGACCTCAGAGCTCTGAGCTCTGAAGTCTAATAAGTTAAAAGTTAAAGTTTAAATAATGATAAGTTTGCAATTATTATTATTTTGGCTACAGGCCTGGGAATAGGGAAGCTTGAAACTTTGGGGAACAATTGTAATTCTTAATTCTTTGTGGGACATGGTTATTCATATGAATTTGATTTGGCAATGGTTATAAAATGTCTTTGTTTCTACCTGCTTTTGGAGTATTGATAAAAGCCTAGGGCAAGAAAAATGTGAGAAAGCATGTGAAGAGTAAGTGAAGAGAGAATGCGAAGAGTGAGTGAAGAGAGAATGTGAGGTGTGTATGGAGAGTGTGTGTGTGAATGAAAGGAGAGAGCGCATGTGGTGTGTGTGTGAAGTGTATGTGAGATGTGTGTGACGAGTGTGTGTGAGAGTGAGAGAGGAACACGCAGAGGTGTGTAGGAGTATGGGAGTTCAAGAAAAGAAAAGTGCACAGGAGAATGGAGAGTGTGTGCAGCCTCAAGCTGTGAGCGAATGAGTGAGAAAGAAAGCAGAGAGTGAGAGAGAAGAGAGAGAGAAACTTTAAACCTTGAAAAATTGCCTGTCAGCTTGTACCCAAAAAACAGTCTGTGTATATTTATTATGTGCCTTCCAGATATCTCTGCTTCCAGTTAAGAACTCTAATCCTGTGTCAAGGCTGGAACTCAACATTAGAAAAGCTACTGCAGTCAGGTATGTGGCAGGGTATCTCTGTATAAAGATTCAGAGCAGCTATTGTGTGAAAGAGGTTATGGAAACTCACTCCATAACTAAGACACTTTGTTGAGGCTAGGTGTGTGTCAGGAGAAGGGAAGCCTAGAGAGGTCATTGCATGAAACTGTGAAGGTGAAGCCTAGATTGCCAAGGAGACTCCAAGATGTTAGAGAAGCCAGAATCTGTGGGATACCTGCTGAAGAAAGTGGCTAACTATTCCCTAACAGAACCAGCCCAAAAGAAAGAAGTGTGCTGCAGTCAACAAAACTGGAAGGAGTTAGAGATCTGAAGAGCATTTTGATATCAGATATGCCTGATGCATCTTTTGGAGCTTGCACAGATGGTTTTCAGTCTTGCTTTGGCCCAGTATTTCCTCATGTGCTTACTTACAAACATTGTGGAATGGTAATGTGTATCCTATCCCACTGTGTGTTGAAAGTATGTGATTTTACAGGAGATTGCAGTTAAGAGATTCCATGGGTTTCAGAATATATTTTAAACTTTGGAATTTTATAGACAATGAGGACTTTTGGAATTGAACTAAATTCATCTGCATTATGATATATTTACGAGTCTATGGAGTCCAGAGTGGAGTATGATAGTTTGAATGTATTCACCCTCATAGGCCCATAGGGAGTGTCACTATTAGGAGGTGTTATCTTGTTGGAAAAAGTGTGTCACTGAGGAGGCAGATTTTGAGGTTTTATATATATGTTCAAGCCATGCCCAGTGGGATAGTCTCCTTCTGGCTGCCATTGGATCAAGATATAGAATTCTCAGCTACTCCAGCATCATGTCTGCTACATGTTGGCATGCTTCTGGCCATGATGATAATGAACTAGACCTCTGAAATTGTAAGCCATCACAATCTAAATGTTTGTATTTATAAGAGTTGTCTTAATCATGGTGTCTCTTCACAGCAATGGAAAACCAAATGAAGAGAGAAACTAAGCCCAGCCCCAAATAAGATATCTCTGTTACCTCTCCCAACATTGCCACCCAAGGCTCAGGGATCATCATAGAAGTGGCAGTAAATGAATTTAAGTTAATAAGAATTTCTGCAAATTAGTATTTTCTGAATGCAACATGGCCATTGCACATATGAACTCACAGTGTCTGTGACTATCTAGATAAAGACCTATATAACACCAAACAAGTGAGCTTTCCAGCAGAGATGAAGAAAGGATTCATTAGACACCTGTTGAGGAAAAAACAGTCCAACAATATGTTATTTTCAGAGATGTGGTCTCTGAAATTAGAATCAGTGAGTTATAAATGATGAAAATGAGTATGAGGTTTGAAAGAGTATGAGGTATGAGAGGGTGTCTAGGAAAATGAGAGCAGGATTGAATATAATAAAAATGTATCCTATCCATGTATGAAATTATCAAATAGATAAAATTAGTTTTTTTTAAAAAAGAAGATTTGGCAATTGTCACATAGAACTTGAGGGCATAGTCAACCCATAACTGGTCCAACTTGTAACCCATACCAATAAAGGGCCTTCGTGCCTTATACTGCCTAAATGGCTAGGAACCAGGCAGAATAGTCCAGAGACACAGGATCAAACCAAAAATGACTGGTAAAGAAAAAAGAAAGTATTTCTAATGATATTCTGCTATATTCCTAGATTGGAGCCTAGCCCAATTATCATCAGAGTGGTGTCATCCAGCAACTGATGGGAACAGATGCAGAAACCTGTACCTGAAGAGTAGGAAGAGCCAGGGGAACCCTACATAGGAAGAGGAGGAAGGATTGTAGAACACAAGGGAGCTGAGGACATCACAGGATTATGGCTTGCAGAATCAACTATATAGGGCTCATAGGGGCTCACAGAAACTGAAGTGACAAACACAGAGCCTGTATGGGTCCGTGTTAGGTCTTCTATGTATACCTTATGGTTGTATAGGTTGGTGCTATTATGGAACTCCCAACAGTTGGAGTAGAGGCTGTCTCTGACTTGCTTGCCTGTGCCTGGGATCATTTCTCTGCTATTAAGTTGCCATATCCAACAGTGACAGTAAGGTTTACATCTAATCTTATTGTACCTTATTATACCATATTCAGTAGACATCCCTAAGAAGCCTACTCTCTTTTATTGTAGGAGAGGAACAGAAGTGGTGTTGATCTGGGGGAGAAGGAAGGTGGCAGAGGGACTTGGAGGATAGGCAGGAGGGGGGAAACTACCCACAAGATGTAATATATGAGAGAAAAATAAAACTTAAAAATAAAAGAAAGAAAAGAAGGAAAGAAAGAAAGAGAGAGAGAGAAAAGAAAGAAAGAAAGAAAGAAAGAAAGAAAGAAAGAAAGAAAGAAAGAAAGAAAGGAAGGAAGAAAGGAAGGAAGGAAGGAAGGAAGGAAGGAAGGAAGGAAGGAAGGAAGGAAGGAGAGGGAGGGAGGGAGGGAGGGAGGGAGGAAGGGAGGGAGGAAGGAAGGAAGAACTTATGTTCTAGCATGTGTTCTTGAATTGCTCTACAGGGGAGGACAAATGCCGTGCTATGAAACATCAGGCAACATCCTGGAATTTCTCATAGGGAAGAAGTGAATCCCTAAGCCAACAGCAGCTGTGCTATAGTAGGTGGACCAACTCAGTTTAGCATTCAGATAACTGATAATAGTGACAAACAGCAAGGTGTTGAGCACAAGGACCAAGAATAAGAAATAGAGAAGACAAGGAATATCTCCATATCCCCAGATGGTAGCAGTCTCAGCTAGGGTTACTCCCACAGACTCCTTGGAACCTCTCCCATCCCAAGTCTCCAGCTACTCCCAGAAATACCCTCCATAGATTGCCATTTTCATTCCCATTCTCTCCCAACACCCGCTGTCTCCACACCAGATCCTCACCCGCTTCCCTCCTCAATCCCTCTCCTACACAGTTCTCTCCCTCCATCCACCTGCACTATTTTTCCCCTTTTGAATAAGACTCACAGATCCTTCCTTGGGCTTCAATGGAAGAGGATGAGCTTAGTCCAACTTCAATCGGATGTCCCAGGGTAGGATGATACCTAAGTAAGGGAGCTTTCCCTTCTCTGAGGAGAGGGGAGTGGATAATGAGAGGAGGGGTTTGTAAGTGTAGGATTGGGAGAAGAGGAGGAACGATGGAGGAGGGAGTGTGAACAGGTTATAAAGTGAATAAATAAATTAATAATAAAAAAGAACGGTAAGAACAATAGCTGGGACCAGGTGATCTTGCATAAGCTTATGACTATACCATGCAAATTTATTAAGAAAAACTGGATCATATATACTGTTTGCAGAGGGTCAAATGGCCAAAGTCAGCAGAGAACTAAGTCAGATAATGTTGATAAAGAGAACTGAAGAGAACAATTTGTCATTCTCCTGTCCTTTTCAGCAGACATAGGTACTCTTTATCATCATGGTATCCTTTTCTTTTAATAATATAAAGTTTATAATTTATTTTCCTTATATTCAATGGAGGATTATAAGACAAACTGTAAAATTCCATCTCCTAAGAAAATGTGGAAATGATGAATTCACAAAAGCTGTGAGTATACTGGGTCTATAGAAACCAGGTCCTATTAAAAGCCAGCTGTGGAAGGAAAAGGGATTCACAGGATACTACTGAAAGGACTCACATATTGTAGAGGTGGTTCCTCTAGACCCTGGGTTAGGCACAAACCACTGATTTCCAGCACAAGGAAGTCCTGTATTAAGCAAGGTAAAGAGACACAGTGACAGAACCTGATTGGGCAGAAACAGCAGGAAATGGATTTATAGGAGTGATTTGTAAAGGGAAAATTGGGAGGGACTATACTAGAATGAGTTAAGATGAATTGATAATTTCTATTGGACATGTTAGTCAGGATAAACAAATGGAGAATTTTAACTATTGAACCTTGGTGTTGTGATTGCTGGAACTTAGTTATTAGCCTCAGAAATGAGTCAACCATTAGGATGTGGCCAAATGGAATGAAATTTGCTTTAAGGATGTTAAAATATCTAAATAAGGGATTCTATGGTTCAGCAAACGAGAGGGAAAGATTGTATGTGCCACATCTGTCATTGTTGGTCCTCAGATTCTTGATGAGGGAGAAGCATAGTATCCAACAGCCCAGCACTGACCTCACTAGTGAGCTCTAATGGTTAGTTCCAAACTCAGGATCACACAAATATGGCCCTGATTAAACTCGATGGGAAACTAAACAAAACAAAATCTGGAGTGGGTGTGAGCAAAATAAATAATTAAATAAGTGCTGTTTCTTGATTTCTCTACACATACTAAACTGATTCCACAAGTTGCAAGAGGAAAAATGCCCTGCCTCTGCTCCCTCTGTGGCTTTTGCACATGTTCCATTAATTGCTTTCTGTCCAAAAAAAAAAATAAATTTAATGTTTTCACTTACTTACTGATAAAGTAAAACAAAGACTCATATTTGTAATGTCATTTTTACATAATATGAGGATTTTAAAGGCTGTGCGACTTTATACATAAAATATTTACTAAGATTTATCATGCATAGGCTGCCTTTTTCTCTTCTAAAATGATGACTTGTCTACCAAAAACAAGAATATAAAATCACAGTGTCAAGAAAATGTTTAATATGCCCAGTCTGTGAGGCAATTATGAACAACAGGGCGTGTTTCTTAGTTTAGTGGAATTTCTTTGAGTTTCTCTATTTAAGTTGATATTGGCTATGGACTTGCTATAAACAGCTTTTATTGTGTTCAGGTATATTCCTTGTATTCCAAATCTCTCTAGGAGTTTTATTATGAAGGGTTGTTATACTTTGTTGCAGGTCTTTTCTGGAACTAATAAGATGAAAATGTGGTTATAATAATTTAGTCTGTTTATATGATGGATTGCATGTATTGATCTCCTTATTTTGAATCATTCCTGAATCTTCAGTATGAAGCACACTTGATCAAGGTGGATGATATTTCTGATATGTTGTTTTGTTGTTTGTTTGTTTGTCTTGTAATTTAGTTGCAAGTATTATGTTGGGGATTTTTGCAGCTCTGTTCACAAGTGAAATTGTTATGTAATACCCTTTCTTTGTTGGTTTTATATATGATTTAAGTACCAGCATAAATGCAGCTTCATAAAATGAATCGGAAAGTCTTTCTTCTCCTTCAATTTTGTGGGATACTTTGAGAAGTATTGGGATTAAGTCTTTAAAAGTCTGGTAAAGTCTGGCAAAATTCTTCACTTTAACCATCTGGCCCTTGTATATATATGTATATATGTATATATATATATGGATAGATAGATAGATAGATAGATAGATAGATAGATAGATAGATAGGATATTAGCAAATCTTTACTCCTTTTACTTTTCTAGGGCTTATAAATCTGTATAAATTGTTTATCTGATCTTGATTTAACTTTGATAAATTGTTGGGCTGTAGCTTGCCCAACAGTCTGGGTTCCTGCAGGGCCAAAGCTCTTGGGTTGGGGATCCACGGGCCAGGAGGTGGCTGGAAACCAACAGGTTTCAAGCCCTTGGGCTCTCAAGCACTGCTGAGAGGCCGTGGAAGGGCTGAGATGGAGTGAAAGGCTTGATTGACCTGCAGCCAAAGGGGTGAGGAGGAGAAGCTCCAGCGGTGTCCCATGGAGAATGAGACTCTTGGTCTCAGTGACTCACTTGGCTGGGTCATGGCTGGCTCGTGTTTTTGAGCCTCCATGGCTGGAACGTACAGAGGTGGTCAGAGGGAGATTTAGATGGCAACTCCTTAAATGAAGACCTTTTCCATAGTTCCCACAGCAGACTCCAAAGAAGAGAGGTAGTCCATGGTCTTAAAATGTTTATTGTCATGGCAGAAAATGGATGAAGCTATACCCCATATTTTCAGGGTGAGCCTGAGGTTAAATACCTTTTGCAAGGAGGAATGTCTGGGAAAGAATGATTAATTGGCTATACCCTCTGACCTTTAGGTATCTCATGAATATGGAGATGTCTTGAGGTTCTGCAACCTGTGTCAGACCCTCTCCCTGTGCTATGTGACCAATGGCCACACACCTCTCTGTGGAAGGGGCTGTAGCTATGTAAAAGGAACCAGGGGCCCAGGAGAAAGGCCGATCTCCTCCCATTCCTGGAGGGTCTCCAGGGTTCAAGACCTACTTGATCAGGTAGCAACCTGCCTTTCACAGCCCACTGCCCCACAATAAATCATATGTATGGAGACTTACTCATTTCATTGTTATCCATTCATTTTTCAATTTGGCAGAGTACAGGTTTTTAAACTCTGCCCTTATGATTCCTCTGGATTTCTTTTTGTCTCTGCTGTTAAGCCCTCTATTTATTTCTAATGTTGTTAATTTAGATCTTCTCTGTTTACCTTTTAATTAACTTAGAAAAGAGTTTGTCAATCTTACTAATTGTCTTAAAGAACCACCTCTTGATTCATGGAAAATATATATATATATATATATATATATATATATATATATATATATATACATATATATATATGTGTGTGTGTGTGTGTGTGTGGTGTGTGTGTGTAAATAAAACAATAATATGTATATGTATATGACGTATATGTATAAGTATATGTATATATACACACATATACATGCAAATATATATGAATATATGTGTATATATGTATACATGTATATGTGTATATATGAATACATATATATTCTTATTATTTCTATTTTACTGGTTTCAGTCCTGGGTTTATTTATTTTGATCTACTCATTTGTGATGTGATACTTTTCTTTCTGTTCTAGATCTTTCAGGTGTGCTTTAAAGTTACTAGTATGAGACATCTTCCCCCTTTTTTTTAATTTGGCACTTAGTGCTTAGAACAAAGTTCTTTGTGTCTCATGACTTTAGATGTTTTGTGTATTCATTTCTTTCTTAATTTCTGTTTTACCAATTTTACATTCAGTTGAAATTTTTTCAGTTTCTATGAATTTGTAAGCTTTCTGTTGTTGGTGACATCTAGTTTTGTTCCATGGTGGTTAGATAAGATGCATGACATTATTTCAATTTTCTTATATTTACTAAAAATTGCTTTGTACCCGAGTATGTGGTTACTTTTAGAGAAAGTTTAGTCAGGTACTGATAGGAAGGTATATTCTTTTGTGTTTAAGTAAAATATTATGTAAATATATGTTAGGTACATCAGTTAGCTCCAATTCCAGTTTTGGTCTGGTGACCTATGTATATTGTCACGAGTGGGGTACTGATGTTTTTCGCTATTAGTGTATGAGGGTCATTATCTGATTTAACTTATAGTAATGTTTCTTTTATGAAAAGAAAGAACACTTATGTATATTATCTTACCGTCTACAAATAAAGATAATTTCACTTCTTTTCCAATGTATATTCCTATGTCAGTTGTCTTGTTGCTCCATCTAATACTTCAAAAAATATATTGACTAGGCTGGCAGAGAGGGAACAACTGAACATCTCAGCCACTGAAGACACACAGATGAAACGAAGAGCTTGGTCAACAACAACAAAAAATCTTAATTCTATATGAACATAGAAGTTAAGACTTGAAATGTCCTCTTGGAATCTTCCTTTGATAAGTATCTAGTATCCTTCCATATCTCATCTGATTAATTTTGGTTTGAAACCGATTTAGTCGGATAGTAAAATGGCTATACCATCTGGCTATGTAAGTCCATTTACTTAGAATACTTTTACATTTCTTTATCCTGAAGTGATGTCTGTTCTCTTTTATTTCAATTCTTTTTTATTGGATATTTTATTTATTAGTATTTCAGATGACTTCCTCTTTCCCCATTTCCCCTCCCTAGAAACCCCCTATCCCATCCCCCCACTCAGTTTTGCTTTTATGCCATTTTAATTACATGCAAGTATTAAGATCAGTTCTAGGCTGGGGAACTAGCAATGCAATAGATGCAAATAGTCAAGGAACAAGCATGACAATAAACAAAAATAGCCAAAGAACAAGAAAGGCAATAAACAAAATTCTGTGAACATTCTTGTGATCACTGTTTCAAGGGACTTATCAGGATGAACAAATTATCTGAGCCTACTTTCTTGTTCTAGCCCAAAGTCATTTTCATGCCTGAAACCTACTTCTTTGTTCTACCCTAAGATCGAGATTCCTGCCTGGAATTGCTTCTTTGTTCTAGCCTAAGATTTAGATTCTTGCCTGAATTACTTCTTTGTTCTAGCCTAATGTCAGATTCCTGCCTGACCAATGTCATATTTCTGCCAAGCAGCCCATTTCCTTGTCCTTGGCCCATGTCAGATTTTTGCCAAGCAACCCCCAAAACTCTCCATATTTCCTCCCTTTTTACTTCATATACAAGACTGATCCTATCTTAGGTTGTTCTGCCAAGAATGTTTTCCTTACCTGTCCTGGAATACACATTATCAAAAGCGATGCACTTTTGTCTTAGGTTGGTAAGGCTCTGTGAAGAATCTTACCTATCCTTGGCTTGCCAGTCTGTTTTAATAACTCTGTCTGGGGGACCATTTTCAGGTTCAAGCCATGTACTATTATGTTGTTGTGATGTGTTTCTTGGATGCAGAAGAAGGATGGATCCTGTTTAATCACATTCTGTTAGTCTGTGCCTTTTATCAGAAAATTAACACTGTTGATGTTGAGAGATAGCAATGAGGAATATTTGTTGATTCCTGTCAATTTGCTTTTGTGGTGTGTTTGTGTGCCTGTTTCATTCATTCATATACATGTGTATGTGTACATATGTGTGTATGTGTGTAACTTTCGGATGAATGATTGTTTATTCTTTGTAATTTCATGATGTGCTTAATATCATTAGGTTGGAGTTTTCCTTCTAGTGCCTTCTGTAGGGCTGGATTTTCACATAGATAATACTTAAATTTGATTTTATTATAGAATATCTTTTTTTCACCTATTGTAACTGAAAGTTCTGCCTGATATAGTGGACTCTTGTGGCATCTGTGGTCTCATAGAACATTGGTCCGTCCATCTGGCTTTCCAAGTCTCCGTTGAGAAATCAGGTGTCCTTTTAGTAGGCTGACATTGTATGTTACTTGGTCTTTCTCCCTAGCAGCTTTTAAAATTCTTTCTTTGTAATGTATATTTATTGGTTGGAATATTATGTGCTGAGAGGTCTTTCTTTTCTAGTCCAGTCTACTTGATGTTTTGTATGCTTCTTGTACCTTTATAGGTATCTCCTTCTTTAGGTTAGGGAAATTGTTCTTCAGTGTTTTGATTGTGTGTGTGTGTGTGTGTGTGTGTGTGTGTGTGTTTAAAATATTTTTCTACCTTCACCATGACTTGTTTCTTCTTCATTTATACCTATTATTTTTAAATTTTGGCTTTTTATAATGTCTGAGATCTTCTGAGTATTTTGTGTTTTGTGTAAGTTTCTGTTTGCTTCTCTTCTTCTTCTTCTTGTTCTTCTTCTTGTTCTTCTTCTTCCTTATTGTTCTTCTTTTGTTCATATTTAAGAATATCACCAACCAAGCATTATTTTTTTTATTTCTTTTGTCCTGTCTTAAATGCATGAAATTGTCAGTTGTTTCTTCTATCTATATCTAGTCAATATGTGACTTGATGTCTTAGAAAGAGCAATAAGACAACTGGCAGAGATCAAGGGAATAAAATTTGAAAAGTAAGAAGTCAAAGTATCTCTGTTTGCAGATGATATGATAACATATACATATGACCCCCCTCAAAAAAAAAAAACACTGGGAGATCCCTATATCAGATAAATGCTTTCAATAAACCATCTATATACAAAATTAATTCAAAAAATTGGGACCACCCTATATAAAAATGACAGACTGAGAATCAGAAAAACAACACTTTTCACAATAGCCTTAATAATATAAAATATCTTGGTGGTAACTCTAACCAAGCAAGAAAAAGATATGTATCATAAAACTTTGAGATACCAAAGAAAAATGAAGAAGATATTATAAGATGGAAAGATCTTCAATGTTTATAGGTCATAGGACTAATGTAGTAAAATTGGTCATCCCACAAAAGGAATCAATAGACTCAATGCAATCCTCATCAAAATATCAACATAACTCTTCACAGATCCTGAAAATACAGACTTCAGCATCATACAAAAACACAGAAATCACAGTATAGTTAAAACAGTCCCAGATAACATAATAACTACAGATGGTATCACCAGCCTTAATTTGCAGTTGTACTATAGAGATATAGTAAATAAAGACATGACAATGTTGGCATAAGAATCACAGATGTGATTAAATACAATCAAATTGAAGACCCATACTTATGTACACTTGGTTTTTGATAAAGGAGTCCAAAATACATACTGGAAACATGACATCATTTTCAATAGATTGTGCTGGTCAAACTGCATAGATGAATTTA
This sequence comes from Grammomys surdaster, assembly GCF_004785775.1. Lineage (NCBI taxonomy): Eukaryota > Metazoa > Chordata > Mammalia > Rodentia > Muridae > Grammomys > Grammomys surdaster. The sequence continues at coordinate 1,373,183 of NW_021620970.1, read as the reverse complement.
AAATTCCAAATAGTGTCATATATAACACCATGCTCAAAAGTCAAGTCCAAAAGTATCAAAAACATAAACATAAAACCAGATATACTGAACTCAATAGAAGAGAAAGTAGGAATAACTTTGAACTCAGGGGCATATGAAAAATTTTTCTAAACTGAAACCTGTTAGCACAGGTACTAAAATCAATACTGATTAAATGAGACTTTAAGGAGCTGAGAGGACTTCAAGAAGCTCAGGTCTGTACCTGGTTGGGGACAGATCATCCTGTTTCTCCCTTTCTCTCAATATTAGTCTGTAGGGCTCCAGGAAGATCTGCTGCATCCAGGGCTAGAGGTAGGATAGCCACCCAAACACCTGCAGCAGCTGAGATGTCCCCTGGTGCCCAGCAGATGCAGGGCTCCTCTATTCACTCCAAAACCATCTCCCTTCTGTTTTGTACCTGTGTCAACAAACTCACAGTCCCTAGGTATCTCAGGAGATCTGCTGCAGGGAAGCCAACAGTCTACAGAGCTTCCAGGATATCTGCTAGAACCAGGGTAACAATCTGCATGTATCCCAGAAGATCAGTTACAGCTAGGTCCACACATCCCCCAGGATCCACACAGAGTATGCCAGGACAGCTAACACCAGAGATAAGCAGATGGAAAGAGGCAAGCACGAGATCATAAGCAACAGAATCCAATACATTTTGACTACAACAGAACTCAGCTGAAAAGCATGATGCTGATCTAAAATCCCATCTGGTGAAGATGATAGAGACCTTTAAGGAGGATATAAATAACTCACTTAAAGAAATACAGGAAAACACAGTTAAATGAGTAGAAGCTCTTCAAGAGGAAACAAATGAATCCCTCAAAGAAATATAGGAAAATACAATCAAACAGGTGAAGGAACTGAACAAAGTGGTTCAAGACCTAAAAATGGAAAAATTAAAAACAAAGAAATCACAAATAGAGGCAACCCTGGAAATAGAATACCTAGAGAAGAGGTTAGAAACTATAGATGCAAGTATCACCAACAGACTAGAAGAGATAGAAGAGGGAATCTCAGGCCTAAAAGATACCATAAAAGATATTGATAAAGCAGTCAAAGAAAATACAAAGCATATAAAACTCCTGGCCCAAAACATACTGGAAATCCAAGACACAGTTAAATGACCAAACCTAAGAATAATAGGAATAGAAGAGAGTGAAGATTTCCAGCTCAAAGGACCAGAAAACATCTTCAAGAGAATCATAGAAGAAAACTTACCAGACCTAAAGAAAGAGATGGCCATAAACTTACAAGAAGCCTGCAGAACACCAAATAGAATGGACTAGGAAAGAAATTTCTCCCATCACATAATAACCAAAACAATAAATGCACAGAAGAAAGAAAGAATATTAAAAGCTGATATTAAAGGGGGGAAATGTCAAGTAGCATATAAAGGCAGTCCTATCCAAATTATACCAGACTTCTCAACAGAGACTCTGAAAGCCAGAAGATCCTGGAGAGATGTCATACAGTCTCTAAGAGAACACAAATGCCATCCAAGGCTAAAGTACCCAACAAAACTCTCAATCATCATAGATAAAGAAACCAAAAAGTTCCATGACAAAAACAATACATGTCTACTAATACAGCCCTACAAATCTTCTAGAAGGAAAACTCCAATGCAAGAAGAGCATCTAGAACAAAGAGAAAACAAGAAATTAGTCATTTTACAAAAAAACCAAAAAGAGAGAAATACACACACACACACACACACACACAATTCCACCTACAACAACAAATGTAACAGGAACTAACAATCAAATGTCTTTAATATCTCTCAATATCAGTGGACTCAATTCCCCAATAAAAAGTCATAAGGTAACAGACAATATTCAAATAGGATCAAGCATTTTGCTACATTCAAGAAACACACCTCAAAAAGAAAGAAAGACACTACCTCAGAGTAAAAGGCTGGAAAAGAGTGTTCCAAGAAAATGGTTCTAAGAAGCAAGTGGGAGTTGCCATTCTAATATCCAACAAAATAGACTTTCAACCAAAAGTTATCAAACAAGATGGGGAGGCACACTTCATATTCATCAGAGAAAACCTTGACAGTTTTAAATCTCAATTCTGAACATCTATGCGCCAAATCCAAGGGGACCCACATTCATGAAAGAACTTGTATAAAGGCTCAAAACAACAATAAACCTCACACAATAATAGTGGGAGACTTTAACACAACACTCTCTACAGGTAATTGAAACAGAAAGTAAGCAAAGGCACAGTGAATCTAATAAAAATTATGAACCAAATGGATTTAACAGATATATACAGAACATTTTACCCCAAAACAAAAGAATATACCTTCTACTAAACACTTCATGATACCTTCTCCAAAACTGACCATATAATTGGTCACAAAACAAGCCTCAACAGATACAAGAAGACTGAAATTATCCCCTGCATCCTATCATATCACCACAGACTAAGGCTAGTCTCCAATAAAAATAAAAACAACAGAAAGCCCACATACCCATGAAAACTGAACAACTCTCTACTCCATGTTAACTTGATCAAGGAGGAAATAAAGGAAAAATAAAAGACATTCTAGAATTCAATGAAAAACAAACAAAAACACAGCATGCTCAAACTTATGAAACACAATGAAAGCAGTGCTAATAAGAAGACTCATAACACTAGTGCCATGGTAAATAAACTGGAGAGTTTCTACACTAGCAACTTAACAGCACACCTAACAGCCCTAAAACAAAAAGAAGTAAATACACCCCAGAGGAGTAGACAGCAAGAAATAGTCAAATACAAGGTCAAAATTAATCATAGAAACAAAGAGAAAGATAGAAAGAATCAACAAAACCAAAGCTGGTTCTTTGAGAAAATCTCTAGATAAACCCCTAGCCCAACTAACCAAAGGGCAAAGAGATAATATACAAATTAACAAAATCAGATATAACAACAGAAACTGGAGAAATTAAAAAAATCATCAGATCCAACAACAAAAGCCTATACTCAACAAAACTGAAAAATCTAGATGAAATGGATGATTTTCTAGACAAATACCATGTACTAAAGTTAAATCAAGAGCAGATAAACTATCTAAACAGGCCCATATTCCCTAAGGAAATAAAGAAGTCATAAAAACCTCTCAATCATAAAACCCCAAGGCCAGATCGCTTTACTGTGGAATTCTACCAAACCTAAAGAAGAGCAAATACCAACACTATGCAAACTATTCCATAAAATAGAAACAGAAGGAACACTACAGAAGCCATTCTGTGAAGCCACAATTAAGCTGATACCTAAACTACACAAGGACCCAACAAAAAAGAGAACTTCAAATCAATTTTGCTTATAAATATCAATGCAAAAATATTCAATAAAATTCTCACAAACTGAATCCAAAAACACATCAAAATTATTCACCACGATAAAGTAGGCTTCATCCCAGGGATGCATCATTGCTTCAACATATGAAAATATTAATATAATCTACAATATAAATAAATTCAGAGAAAAATCACATGATCATCTCATTAGACACTATAAAAGCATTTGACAAATCACAACACCCCTTCATGTTAAAAAATATTGGAGAGATCAGGAATCCAAGGACCATACCTAAATATAATAAAAGTAAAATACAACAAACAGCCAATATCAAATTACATAAAGAGATACTTGAAGCAATCCCACTAAAATCAGGGACAAGACAAGGCTGCTCCCTCTCCCAGTACCTACTCAACATAGTACTCAAAGTTCTAGCCATAGCAATAAGATAACAAAAGAAGATCAAGGGAATACAAATAGACAAAGAAAAAATCATTATTTGCAGATAATATGATAGAATACATAAGCCACCCCAAAGTGACCAGAGAATTTCTCCAGCTGATAAACAACTTCAGCAAAGGAGCTTGATATAAAATTAACTCAAACAAATCCGTAACCTTCCTTTACACTAATGTTAAACAAGCTGAATGGAGTACTACTCAGCTATTAAAAACAATGAATTCATGAAATTCTTAGGCAATGCTCAACTTAAAAAGGAAAAGCAAAAAACCCGGGATAGTGAAAACAATTCTTAACAATAGAAGAACTTCTGGGGAAATCACCATCCCTGACATCAAACACTACTACAGAGCAATAGTGATTTAAAAAAAATCCAGAACATTATTGAAACAATGATAGACAAGTTGACCAATGAAATAGAATTAAAGACCCAGAAATAAGCCCACACACTTATGGACACTTGATCTTTAACAAACATACAGTGGAAAAGAAAAGGCATCTTCAATAAATGGTGCAAGTCCAACCGGTAGTCTACATGTAAAGAGAAATGAAAATAGATCTATATTCATCATCTTGCACAAAACTAAAGTACAAATGGATCAAGGACCTCAACATAAAACCAGATACACTGAATTGAATAGAAGAGAAAATGGGGGAAATCTTTGACACAGGGGAAATTTCCCAAACAAAATTCCAATGGCTCAGGCTCTAAGATCAAGAATTGATAAGTGGGACCTCATGAAACTAAAAAAAATGTAAATCGAAATGACCCTAAGATTCCACCTCACACAAATCAGAATGGCTAAAATCAAAAACTCAGGTGACAGTAGATGCTGGAAAGGATGTGGAGAAAGAGGTACAATCCTCTATTGGTGGGATTGAAAGCTGGTAGGACTACTCTGGAAATCAATCTGGCAGCTACTCTGAAAATGGAAATACTTCTACCTTAAGACTCAGCTATACAACTACTGGGCATATACTTCAAATTAGCTCCACTATATAAAAGGAAACGTGCTCCTCTATGTTCATAGCAGCTTATTTATAATACCAGAAACTGGAAACAACTCAGATGTCCCTCAACAGAAGAATGAATACAGAAAATGTGGTACAATTACACAATGGGATACTATTCACCTATTAAAAGTGATGACTTCACACATCTTGAAGGCAAATGAATGGAACTAGAAAATATCATCCTGTGTGAGGTAACCCAGACCCAAAAAGACATACATGGTACGTGCTCACTGATAAATACATATTAGCTCAAAAGCTCACAATGCTCATGATACAACTCACAGACCACATAAAGCTAAATAAGAAGGAAGGCCAAAATTTGGATGCTTCAATCCCACTTAGAAGGGGGAACAAAATTATCACTGGACGCAGAGCGAGAAAGAGTCCTGGGTGAGAGAGGAGAGAGGGAGGGAAAAGGGGAACAGGCTTAGATATTGGAAGAGACAGGAGACAAGTGCAGGGAGGCCAGGAGAATAAATAGAAATATGTAACAGGGTTGGGGAATTGGGGGGGGGGAACCATCCCAGACACCAGGGATGTTAGAGGTTCCCAGGACCCAATGGGGATATTAGCCAAAATACCCAACAGAGGGGAGATCGAACCTGAAGAGACCACCCCCAGTAATTAAGGCATAGCTCCCAGTTGAGGGAAGGAGCCACTCACCCATCTCAAACATTTTTAACCCAGAAGTGTTCCTATCTAAAGGAAACAAAGGGACAAAACTTGGAGCAGGGACTGCCACACCTTGGAATCTATCCCATCCACAGACACCAAACCTCAACACTATTTCTGATGCCAAGAACTGCTTGCTGACAGAAGCCCAGTAGGGGTGTCCTCTGGGAGGCTCTGCCAGCACCTGACTAAGATAGATGCAGATACTCATGATCAACCACTGGACTGAGCCAGGGACCCCAAGGGAAGAGATGGGGAAGGAATGAAGGCGTTGAAGAGGATTGCAATCCCATAGGAAGAACAACAATATCAACTAACCAGACACCTCAGAGTTCCCAGAGACTAAGCCACCAAACCAAGAGTATACATGGGTGGATCTATGGCTCTGGCTACATATGTAGCAAAGGATTAATTTATCTGGCATCAATGGGAGGAGAAGAGCTTGATCCTGTGGAGGCTTGTTGTCCCAGGTAAAGGGGATGCTAAAGAGGTGAGGTGAGGGTTGGAGAGAGAGGGGGATAGAAAGGGGGATTTGCAGAGGGAGACTGCGAAGGGGGACAACATTTGAAGTGTAAATAAATAAAATAATCAATAGAAAGAAAAGAAAGAAGGAAGGGAGGAAAGGAGGGAGAGAGAGAGAAAGGGAGAGAGGAAAGATGGAAGGAAGGAAGGAAGGAAGGAAGGAAGGAAGGAAGGAAGGAAGGAAGGAAGGAAGGAAGGAAGGAAGGAAGGGGAAAGAAAGAAAGAAAGAAAGAAAGAAAGAAAGAAAGAAAGAAAGAAAGAAAGAGAGAGGGAGGAAGGAAGGAAGGAAGGAAGAAAGAGGATAGAAAGAAGAGAAAGAAGCTGAAAGGCTTCTGCTCAGCAAAAGCCATTGTCAATCAGACAAAGCAACAGCCTAAAAATGGGAAAGGATTTTACCAGCTATACATCTCATAGACTGATAATATCTAAAATACATAAATAAACAAAGAACTAGATATCAAGAAAAATAGCCCAATAAAACAGTGGGGTACAGTTTGAAACAGAATTATCAATAGAGGAAATTCAAACGGCTGAGAAACAAAGAAAGGGAATTTTAATTTTTTTTTAATTCCTATGTGCTCAGCATATACAATATCTAGTAGCTGCTTGAGAAATGTTAGCTGCTCCAAGGCTAAAACTGACCCCATGTATGGCTTTTGAACATACATGCATATACACATGTGTATAGACCGACATGTACAGACATGCATGCATATACTTTTAAATAGATAGTAAAACAGCATCAGCAAAAGACCAGAGCCTTAAAAACAGCCCTAACCCCCAGCTCTGGGATATACTGAGCTTTTTCCTTAATTCAAAGCCTAGGAAACGTGAACCTGCATAAAGAACCAGGTGTCCTATTTGGTCTCTGTTATTCCCTCTATTCTTTCCTCTTCCCTCCCTTGGCCACTTACTGATTCACTTCCATAGGCAATCTCTTCCTATAATCCCCTAGTTTTCTTCACAGTCATACCTCTTCTGACTTTCCAAAGCCTGAAGTTTTAAACCTTTCCTCTTGATAGCATCCTCATCTAGTTGATAAAAAGAAGTAACTGGCTTTATCTCCAATAGAGTGCGGAGTTGACTTTTATGATTAGTCATTCAACCTTGAATTGAATTTTGACAGGCTCTGCAGTGTATTAAATTGCTCCCGAAAGGATAAGAAGTGTATATTTCTTATTAAATGTGTAACAGAACTCAATAATGCCTGTCATTTTCCACTGCAGAGATGAACTTGAATTAAAGTGGAATTAATTCAGCTAAGTTAAGCAGAAGTCTAATAACAACTTTATTTCCGTTAAGGTATAAGGCAAATAATCAAATTCCTGTAGTGCTTCAAACAATCTCTGATTCCAAATGATAGCTAAAAATATATCAAAATAGAGACATTGACTAATCTCTCCTACAGCCTAGAGAAATGCTGAAATGAATGATAAATATTAAAAAGAAATGAACTATATTTTAGGCCTATGCTATTGCAGGAAAAAAAAGCCTGTCCTTAAGACATCTCTGTGTTGTCTACAGAGTGATCAGCTTAAGCACTTGTGGGGCACCTATTATGTGTCATCTTTGTCATAGGAAATTGACAGTCTTTATCTCACTTAACGTTTGTAAAACTAGACTAGGAGTTGCCTCCATTGTAAAAATAAATAAACAAAGAAGCTTAAGTATTTGAAGTTAACACATGACATAGCCAATGTTTGAAACCAGGGCTATCTGCAGATGACTATTATTATCCTGCTTCTCTGGTAATGTTCCCCTTGGTGATATGTCTGAGAGATAGGGAACGTTTTATAAGATTTGGAAAAGGTAAGCAACTAAAAAAATCTCATTAGAAAGAAGCCTCAGCTCAAAATCAGAATGTGGTTTGCTAAATGACTTTGGAAATGTCCTTAGTTGAGTTTCACATCTGTAAAACTGAGAAAATAATACCTTACTGTATAGCATGGCGGGTTATAAAATAACAGTAGGAGAGTGTGTCTGTGATGGATTTGCCTAGGACAGACTTCCTGCCTTGCAAGAGTTTAGATCATATTCTTCCTGGGATACTACCAGTTACAAAACCACATTCTCCTAGGTATGCAACATTAATCCTGAGAAGAAGCCTTTTCTAAAGTGACCAGTCACCCCTTGCCCTACATACTTATACATGAAAATACTTACTTTGCAAAACCACTTTTCACAAAAGAGTATATGACTCTATCTGGTACAGAAAGAATAATGGTCTTTATTTGGCTCAATGATGAGTAAGTATCGTGGCTTTATACACATCCTTTACTGTAAGTATTTTATATAACTTTTACAGCTCCAGATGTGTAAATATTGAATACTTACTTCTCTTTACATCACTCACTACAGTACTTTACAATACACTTCATTATACCCTTTAATGTCTTTCCTGTTATGGCTTACTCTTTTCTTCCTTGATGTAACTCCTTCATGGTATTTTTTTTTCTCTGGGATTCTGTGTGCTTTCTGCTCTTACATTGCTACTTAAACATGCTCAACTCTCAGGGCATTTCCTTTTTACAGCATCTCCTGTGTGGGTTTTCACCTAGTTTTAACTACAAAAGTATGTATTATGACCCACAATACAAAGCTCAACTAAATCACATACACTCAGGATTTAGCTTTCAGTCACATCTGAGGCATTCTTTTTTAAATTAAATATTTTATTTATTTACATTTCATATGCTAACCCCTTTTCCCATTCACCCCCACCCCGAAGCTCCCTATTCCAGCCCCCATCCTCCAGCTTCTGTGAGGGTGTGACCCCACCAACCCACCAACTCCCACCTCCCTGCCCTTGAATTCCCTTACACTAGGGTATCCAGCCTTCACTTGACCAAAGACCTCCTCTCCCACCTATGCCCGACAGAGCCATCCTCCCCTACATATACAGTTGGAGCCATGGGTCCCTCCCTATGTGCTCCCAGGCTGGAATTTAGACCCTGGGAGCTCTGGTTGGTTGGTATTGTTGTTCTCCACATGGAGCCACAAAACCCTTCAGCTCCTTCAGTCTTCTCTCTAACTCCTCCATTGGGAACTCCATGATCAGTTCAGTGGTTAGCTGTGAGCATCTACTTCTGTATATGTCAGGCTCTGGGAGACCTCTAAGGAGACAGCTATATCAGGCTCCTGTCAGCATGCACTTCCTGGCATCCACATCAGTGTCTAACTTTGGTGACTGCACATAGGATGGATGCCCAGGTGAAAGAATCTCCAGATGACCCCTCCTTCAGTTTCTGTCCCACACTTTGTCTCCATATTTGCTCCCATGAGTATTTTGTAACTCCTTCTAAGAAAGACCGAAGCACCCACACTTTGATCTTCCTTCCTCATGAGCTTCATGTGGTCCGTGAGTTGTATCTTGGGTATTGCAAGCTTTTGAGCTAATATCCGATTATCAGTGAGTGCAGACTATGTGTGTTCTTTTGTGATTGGGTTAGCTCACTCTGGATGATATTTTCTAGTTCTATTCATTTGCCAATGAATTTCTCGAATTCATTGTTTTTAATAGCTGAGTAATATTCCACTGTGTGAATGTACCACATTTTCTGTATCCATTCCTGATTTGAAGGACATCTGGGTTCTTTCCAGCTTCTGGCTAGTATAAATAAAGGCTGTTATGAACATAGTGGAGCATATGTCCTTGTTACTTGCTGGAGTATCTTCTGGGTATATGCCCAGGAATGGTATAGCTGGGTCCTCAAGTAATACTATGTACAGTTCTCTGAAGAATTGCCAGACTGACTTCCACAGTGGTTGCACCAGCTTGCAATCCCACCAACAATGTAGGAGTGTTCCTCTTCACATTCTCTCTAACATCTGCTATCACCTGAGATTTTTATCTTAGCCATTCTGACTGGTATGAGGAGAAATCTCAAGGTTGTTTTGAGTTGCATTTCCCTGATGACTAAGGATACTGAACATTTCTTTAGGTACTTTTCAGCCATTTGAGTTTCCTCAGTTGAGAATTCTTTGTTTAGCTCTGTATCCCATTTTTAATAGGGTTATTTGGTTGTCTGGAGTCTAATTTCTTGAGTTCTTTACAAAGTTAGAAAGAGAAATTCTCAAACTCATTCGGAATAACAAAAAACCCAGGAGAGCGAAAACTAATTTCAACAATAAAAGTACTTTGAGGGAAATCACCATCACTGACCTCAAGATGTACTACGGAGCAATAGTGATAAAAACTGCATGGTATTGGTACAGAGACAGGCAGGAAGATGAATGGAATAGAATTGAAGTCCCAGAAATGAACCCATACTCCTATGGTCACTTGATCTTTGACAAAGGAGCTAAAACTGTCCAGTGGAAAAAGGATAGCATTTTCAACAAATGGTTCTGATTCAACGGGAAGACAACATGTAGAAGAATGCAAATCGATCCATTCTTATCTCCTTGTGCAAAAGTCCAAGTGGATAAAGGACCTTTGCATAAATCCAGATACACTGAAACTAATAGAAGAGAAGGTGGGGAAGACCCTTGAATACCTGGGCACAGGGGAAAAGTTCTTGAACCAATGCTTTATACTCTAAGATCAAGAATTGACAAATGGGATCTCATAAAATTGCAAAGTTTCTGTAAGGTAAAGGACACTGTCAATAGGACAGAACAGCAACCAACAAATTGGGAAAAGATCTTTAGCAATCCTACATCTGATCGAGGACTCATATACAGTATATACATCTGAGGCATTCTTAACTTAATTAAATACCTTCCACAGAACAGTCACCTAAAATGTTTCACTATAGCTGGATTCTGCCTTTACCAAATCCTTGCTTTGCTTTATTTCAATTTCCCTACTCCCTGAAAACACCCACAACCTTCCCAGTTCCCCAGATCCTCAGTACCATTCTAGATCCCTTGGTCTAGTCCCACTACTGCATACAAGGCCCAGATATGTCTTATTTTTCATCTCTAATGACCCCAAATGTCAATCAAGAAAACATTTTTTAAGCCACATATATGGAGCAAATGCAACCTATGAGAAAGAAGAGAAATAAGTAAATGATGAACAAAATAGTCACCATTCATCAGACAGTAACATACCAATGATTCATCATTCATCAGACTGTAACAACACACCAATGAATGACTATACCACTCACTTAGAGGTCCAACCTCCGTAAGCACCCACAGCCATTCTTTGCTCAGCCATTTAAAGGTATTTCTCTGTCTGAAGTCTCATCACTATTACTGCCATCCAATCCAACTAGTCAATACACCTGTGTTAAATCCTGATAGGAGATGAGAGAGGCCTTGAAAATCACCCTGACTTTGGGCAGGGCTACTATTTCATTTTGATAAGCATGGATAAGCATCTTATGCTTGTGGTTTCTTCCTAATTGAGCCACTGAATTTCTAGGACTGATTGTTGCATGTAGTCATATTGGACCTTTGCCAGTTGTTCAGACCTTTTTCTGAACAATGTCTTTTTCTGAATCTATAATACAACTGTTTTACTGGTGAGCTCTTTTCCATAGACAATAAGCTCTATTTCAACATTCTCCTGCTTCTACACAGTAATTTCTGTTCAGTGTTTTAACCCCTGTAAATTCTTTCTTACACTTTATAGCCTTCCAAATAGAAGTCTGACTCCTCTACAAGGGCTCCATAGCCATCTAATCCAAGACTGGATCATGACAACTGCAGCCATACAGGACCTTCCACTGTTCACCTTTGTTTGCTCTCGCTCTCAGACTCTACTGCCAGCTACTTTATTCTGTTGATTCATCAGTCAGTTTCTTCTGACATTGATCTATTCTAATGAACACTTAGTGGCATGAGTATTTCTCTTCTCCACGGTCATGTAAGTCTCTGAGTACAATTCATTTCCAGTTAGTCAGCCAGAGCTAAACACAGAAGACATCTAAGAACTAGAAGTGAAGGACTTTATACAACTCTCTTACTCTTTTGGTTAAATGACCTTAAACTATTAATCAAAAACTCATTAAAGAGCATAAAGATAGGTTAAGGAAGCTACACTATACAGCCATCCAAAATACAAATACGAAACTCTTTCAGATCTTCCATGACAAAGATCTACAAACTCTTCAAAGTGCTTTCACATAAACCCCTAATAACATTTTCATCCCACTGACTGATCTACAATAGTTCCATCGACTGACCTTGAGAAGAAATATTACCACTCTCCACATATCACCTCACCTAAGCTGAGATCCATAGGGATGCTTTCTCTTCCAGGATTGATGCTCCTCGAGAAATACAGGTAATACTCAGCTGATTTCTAAAGCTCTGTAGGAGATTAGAGGAGATGAGAATTGATTAATGTCCTCTGAGAAAAGTTCAATAACTGTTTAGTCACAACTTGAAAATACAACAATGCTTCTGATCTTTTACAAATTAATTTAACATTGCATTAAAAACAAAATAGGGCATGAATTGTGCTGTGCAGGGATAATCAATGGCTCGTTATCTTTGCTTCTAGCGAAATGCCCTGATTCCTTCAAGGACATTAATGAGCAATATTTGGCAGTGCACAGCTGCAAATGTGCTCAAGTATTATTGATCCTACATCTATAAAACTGATCTCATCAGGACAGAATTTATGGGCAGTAATAATGCATACTATTCTGCAGTCCATAGTAAAAAAAAAATAAGGAAGAAAATTCATGTGCACCAGGAAAGATTATATGATTGTTGGGGAGAAATAATTTCAGAGCCCTTATTCTATTGTGCAGCCAGTACACTGTAGCATTTAATTGCTGTCAAATATAAATCTAATTTTAAAGCACCATCAAAAGTGACCAATGAAATGTTAATAGTCTTTTCATAAAATCACAGCACAACGGTAGTTTTGTAACTTATGTTGATGCTACTACTCTCCTTAGAAATCACCAGAACAACCTGAACAAGTCAGTTATAAAGTTAGTTCTATATTATTTGGTGTCTTTTGATACAGTGTTCACAAATAGTTTGGTATGGAAACAGACTAATGTGCATGTATTGCCATGTGTCTAACTGCCTGATACACATTCTACTCTTCTGAGGAACTTTCAACCCATCACACCTAAAATATAAAACATCTTGAGTTAACTTGCATGTTGAAGCTGCTAATTATTAGCCCTTAGTTATCCTAAACATTAGAATGTGGGGCAAGAAATGAGCTAGTGTTTGTGGCTTTTGTAGGACAATATAGGAAAAGAGAAGAGAATACAAATCCAATAACTACATTAACTGGCAAGATTTTTATGACATACTTTATATTAGTTGCTATAAAACAGGATTAAAGCTAAATTACTTTTAGGTAACACCAAGGATGACCATAAATTCAAAATATTATCACTAAAATGTGTTATAAAAAAAGAAGTTGCATCAAGCTAAAAGCTGACAAACTAGAGTCCCCTGTGCGCTAATTAAACTTACACTGCTGGATTGTGAAATGCAAAGATCTTTATCCAAACAGCATTAATAAGAGATGATAGATAGATAGATAGATAGATAGATAGATAGATAGATAGATAGATATAGATGATAGATATATATGCATGTTTAGGTATATATGTATATAAAATCCATTATTTATATATATGTATATATGCATGTATGTATATATATGTACATATGTGTGTGTGTGTGTAGAGTAAGCCATGCCTTTTACTCCCTTGATGTGAGAACTGCTTATTTCAGTGACAAAAGGTTCAGAAAACTGAAAAATGAACACAAATATCTTTAAACCTTCAGTCCCTGCACATACACAGTCTCCTCCATAACTAGAGTAGTACATTAGTTCCAAGTGATGAACTTACTGTTGTAACTGGAGCTCACACTACCCAAAGACACAAATATCAATGTACAGATGAAACAAGAACTAAATTTTTAAGCTTTTTTTCTCAGGAACAAACTGAGTAGACAGTGTGTTAACATTCTAGAAATCTCTCCTCCATCTCATCTCCAGCCAGCAGATCTACAAGGAGTGGAGGAAAAGTCAGTGAATCATTGCAAATTTTATTCTTCCCCTCTGGTTAGGGGTTCAGGCTTGTACCTAAGAGTCTTGGTGCTGCTGCCTACTCCCTTAATATCTCCTGACTTTTTCTTTGCTTACCTTACATCCCCTTGTGTAGTAAGGGTTTTGCACATACCAAGGCCAATGAGTCCTAAATTCTTCAAGTCTCTAATTGATTATACTGAAGTTAGAGTTTAATTCAAAATAACCAACGAATTTTCAATACGTATGCACTATCCTACTGATTGTATGCATATGAAGATTCCTCTCAACCACGTGGACAATATACAAAGCACATGTAGTCCATATACTATAGAAAATAAAGTGCTTGTATCTGATCGATCCTCCTGTCTCCTATCACTTAGAGACACTATCATCTTCCTAGACTAAATTATATGCAGCACTAAATAACTAATAATAAAGGAGCAATGTCATATCTCTTGCTATATAGTTTTAATGCATTATTAGAATTTAACACATATTGCCTAACAAAAAAAGCAAAATACAAATAAAATGGATAACTGATTGAATTAATGTGAAACTCTGAAGTTCCTTTTATAGGAAGAAGGAATAACATGCTAAAAAAATGTTTAGATTCAACTTGGGCTCCACCTGGTTCTTGGTTTATGATCATAGGCAGGTTATCAAACTATTTTTGCATCTAGGGTCAATACTTTCTTGTGGGGTTTCTTGCAAGGTTTAAATAATGGCCACATTTGTGAAGATTATATAGAAAAAGGTGCAGCCCTTTTTGATTCTCGAAATGGCAAGGAACATGAGTAAATTGGACAGGAGTTCCTGTGTAAGTCAAGTTTTCTTCCAGCAAGTCTGTTCCAAGACATATAATACAGAGAAAATCGTACCAACCTTTTCTAAAGTTTGACAATTTTTCTCCAGCTGTACTATTTGAAGTCTATGGAATGTCAAGATTGTGTGTTCAGTCTGAAATATATGGAACTGTTTGTTAACCCTATATGGAATAGATATATATATTAGAGTATCACTTCTTTTCCTCTTCTCATCTCCAGAGACAACCAATTTCTTAATCTATTTTCTTTATTTATATTTCAAATGTGATCCCCTTTCCAGGTCTCCCCACTGGAAACCTCCTATCCTATCCTCCCTCCCCCTGCCTCTATGAGAGTGCTCTCCCACCCACCCACACACCCCTGCCTTCGTGCCCTGGCATTCCCCTACACTGGAGCATGAAACCCAGACAGGACCAAGAACTACTCTTCCCATTGATGTCCAACAAGGCCATCCTCTGCCATACCCGCGGCCTGAGCCATGGGTCCTTTTATGTGTACTCTGGTTGGTGGTCCAGTCCCCGAGAGCTCCAGAGAGTCTGGCTGGTTGACACTGTTGCTCCCCCCATGGGGCTGCAAACCTCTTCAGATCCTTCAGTGCCTTCTCCAACTCCTCAATCTGAGACCCTGCGCTCAGTCCAATGGTTGGCTGTGAGCATCCACCTCTGTATTTGTCAGGCTCTGGCAGATTTTCTCAGGAGACAACCACATCAGACTACTGTCAGCAAGCACTTCCCAGCATTCTCAAAAGCATCCAAGGTTGATAACTGTATATTGGATAGATCCCCAGGTGGAGCACTCACTGGATGGCCTCTCCTGCCTCTGCTCCACACTTTGTCTCAATATTTCCTACCGTGAGATATTTTGTTCTCCCTTCTAAGAAGCACTGTCTTCTCTTTGAGCTTCATGCGGTCTGTGAATTATATCATGGGTATTCTAAGCTTTTGGGCTAATATAAGTAATAAGTGAGTGCATACCATGTATATTCTTTTGTGACTGGGTTACTCACTCAGGTCGATATTTTCAAGTTCGATCCATTTACCTGTAACTTTCATGAAGTCATTGTTTTTAATAGCTGAGTAGTACTTTATTGTGGAAATGTACCACATTTTCTGTATCCATTCTTCTCTTCAGGGACATCTGGTTGTTTCCAGTTTCTAGCTATTATAAATATGGCTGCTATGAACATAGTGGTGCATATGTCCTTATTATATGTTGGAGCATCTTCTGGGTAAATGCCCAGAAGTGGTATAGCTGGGTCTTCAGATACTACTATGTCCAATTTTCTAAGTAACAAGCAAACAGATTTCCAGAGTGGTTGTATCAGCTTGCAACCCACCAGAAATGCAGGAGTATTCCTCTTTCTCCACGTCCTTGCCAGCATCTACTGTCACCTAAGTTTTTGAACTTAGCCATTCTGACTGGTGAGAGGTTGAATCTCAGTGTTGTTTTGATTTGCATTTCCCTGATGACTTAAGGATGTTGAACATTTCTGTAGATGTTTCACAGCCAGTCAGGTTTCCTCAGTTGAGAATTCCCTGTATAGCTCTGATCCCCATTTTTTTTAATTAAATATTTTATTTACATTTCAGATGTTATCCCCTTACCTCATTTCTCCCCTGGCCCCCACCCAGGAACCCTCTATCCCATCCCCCCTCCTCCTGCTTCTATGAGGATGTGCCCCCACCTACCCCCCCAGCTCCTACCTCCCCACCCACGAATTCCCCCACACTTGGCATCCAGCCTTCATGGGACCAAGGACTTCTTCTCCCACCTATGCCCAGCAAGACCATCCTCCCCTACATACACAGCGGGAGCCATTGGCCCCTCCTTATGTGCTCCCAAGCTGGTGGTTTAGACTCTGGGAGCTCTGGTTGGTTGGTATTGTTGCTCTCCTCATGGGGCTGCAAACCCTTTCAGCTCCTTCAGTCTTCTCTCTCATTCCTCCATTGGGAACCCCTTGATCAGTTAAATTCTGTTCCCCATTTTTAATAGGGGTTATTTGGTTCTCTGGAGTCTAACTTCGTGAGTTCCTTGGATATATTGGATATTAGCCTTTATCAGATGTGATTGGTAAAGATCTTTCCCCATCTGTTGATTGCTGTTTTGTCCTATTGATAGTGTCCTTTGCCTTACAGAAGCTTTGCAATTTTATGAGGTCCAAATTGTCAATTCATTTTTTATTGGATATTTTATTTACATTTCAGATGTAATCCCCTTTCTTCACTCTCCACCCACCCAGGAACCCCCTATCCCATCCCTCCTCCTCCTGATTCTATGACAATGTGCCCCCACCCACCTGCCCACTCCGACCACCCCACACTCAAATTCTTCCACACACTGGGGCATACAGCCTTCACTGGACAAAGGACTGCCTTTCCCACCTATGCCCTACAATGCCATCCTCCCTTACATATACAGCTGGAGCCATGGGCCCCTCCCTATGTGCTCCCAGGCTGGTGGTTTAGACCATGGGAGCTCTGGTACGTTGGTATTGTTGCTCTTCCCATGGGGCTGTAGAACCCTTTCAGCTCCTCAGTCTTCTCTCTAACTCCTCCGTTGGGAACCCCATGATCAGTTCAATGATTAGCTGTGAGTATTCACCTCTGTATATGTCAGGCTCTGGCAGACCTCTAAGGAGATAGCTATATCAGGCTGAAGCACTCATATTTTGGTCTTCCTTCTTCATGAGCTTCATGTGGTCTGTGAATTGTATCTTGTGTATTGAGAGCTTTGCGGCTAATATCCAATTACCAGTGAATGCATACCATGTATGTTCTTTTGTGATTGGGTTACACCTCACATCAGTCAGAAAGGCTAAGATCAAAAACTCAGGTGATAGCAGATGATTGATGGGATGTGGAAAGAGGAATACTTCTCCATTGTTGGTGGGATTGCAAGCTGGTACAACCACTCTGGAAATCAGTCTTGTGGTTCCTCAGAAAATTGGACATGACATTACCTGAGGACCCAGCTATACCACTACTGGGCATATACCCAGAAGATGCTCCAACATATAATGAAGACATATGCTCCACTATGTTCATAGCAGCTTTGGAAAGAACCCATATGTCCTTCAACAGAGGAATGGATACAGGAAATGTGGTACATTTACACAACGGAATATTACTCAGCTATTAAAAACAATGAATTTGTGAAATTCTTAGACAAATGGATGGAAC
Source organism: Grammomys surdaster (assembly GCF_004785775.1). Classification (NCBI taxonomy): domain Eukaryota; kingdom Metazoa; phylum Chordata; class Mammalia; order Rodentia; family Muridae; genus Grammomys; species Grammomys surdaster. Next base: position 1,355,241 of record NW_021620970.1, on the reverse strand, counting down.
TAGAAAATACCATCCTGAGTGAGGTAACCATTTGTCAATTCTTAGAGCATAAGTCATTGGTGTTCTGTTCAGAAAAATTTCCCCTCTGCCTGTGTGTTCAAGGCTTTTCCCCACTTTCTCTTCTATTAGATTCAGTGTATCTGGTTTTATGTGGAGGTCCTTGATCCACTCAGAGTTGAGCTTTGTACAAGGAGGTAAGAATGGGTCAATTTTCATTCTTCTACATGTTGACTGGCAATTGAACCAGCACCATTTGTTGACAATACTGTCTTTTTTCCAGTGGATGGTTTTAGTTCCTTTGTCAAAGATCAAGTGACCATAGGTATGTGGGTTCATATCTGGATCTTCAGTCCTATTCCATTGATCTTCCTGCCTGTCACTGTACCAATTCCATGCAGTTTTCATCACTATTGCTCTGTGATACAGCTTGAGGTCAGAGATGGTGATTCCCCCAGGAGTTCTTTTATTGTTGAGAATAGTTTTCTCTATCCTGGGTATTTTGTTATTCCAAATGAATTTGAGAATTGCTCTTTCTCACTCTCTGAAGAATTGAGGTAGAATTTTGATGGAGATTGCTTTTGGTAAGATGGCCATTTTGACTATATTAATCCTGCCAATTAATGAGCATGGGAGATTATTCCATCTTCTGAGATCTTCAATTTTTTTCTTCAGATATTTGAAGTTCTTGTTGTACAGATATTTTGCTTGTTTGGATAGAGTCACACCAGATATTTTATATGGTTTGTGACTATTGTGAAGGGTGTCGTATCTCTAATTTCATGCTCAGCCCATTTATCCTTTGAGTATAGGAAGGCTACATATTTGTTTGAGTTAATTTTATATGCAGCCACTTTGCTGAAATTTTTGTCAGGATTTTTGTTGAAACTTCGTCAGGTTGAGGAGTTCTCTGGTGGAAGTTTTGGTTTATATAATTCATTTGTTTCTATTTGGTTGATTTCACCCTTAGTTTGATTATTTTCAGTTGTCTACTTCTCTTGGATGTATTTGCTTGTTTTTGTTCGAGAGATTTCAGGTGTGCTGTCAAGCTGCTAGTGTATGCTTTCTTCAGTTTCTTTTTGTAGGCACTCAGAGCTATGAGTTTTCCTCTTATCACCGCTTTCATTGTGTCTGAGATTCTCTCTTCTCTCTTGTATTCTGTTGATGATGCTTGTGTCTATGACTCCTGATCTCTTTCCTAGGTTTTCTATCTCCAGGGTAGTCTCCCTTTGTGATTTTTTTATTGTTTCTATTTCTATTTTTAGATCCTAGATATTTTTGTTTAATTCATTCACCTGTTTTGTTGTGTTTTCCTGTAATTCTTTAAGGGATTTTTGTGTTTCCTTTTTATGGGTTTCTACCTGTTTACCTGTGTTCTCCTGTATTTCTTTAAGGGAGTTATTTATGTCCTTCTTAACATCCTCTATCATCATCATGAGATGTGATTTTTAAATCAGAGTCTTGCTTTTCCTGTGTGTTGGTGTATTCAGGGCTCACTGTGGTAGCCTTGGTTTCTGTTACTTATGTTCTTGCCCTTGCCTCTCGACATCTGGCTATCTCTGGTGATAGCTGGTCTTGCTATCTCTGACTGTGGCTTGTCCCTCCTGGGGACAAGCCTGTGTGTCAGCACTCCTGGGAAACAAGTTCTCTCCAGGAGGAATTTGGATATGGAGAGCTGTGGCACAGGGTCAGCTCCAGGATGCAGACAGAAACTGGAAGGCTCTTGTCCCAGAGTCTTGCTTGTTTCCTGTGTCCTGAGGACTCTGGGTGGGTCCCTCTTGGGACAGGAATTGGAGCAGAAGTGGTTTATTTACCTGTGCTCACAGGTGTGTCAGCACTCCTGGGAGACCAGTTTTCTCCTGGAAGTGTTTGGGTATGGAGAGCTGTGGCACAGGGCCAGATCCTGGCACAGAGGGAAACCAGAAGTGCGACAATCAATTTTAAAGTGAAATCATTTTACGTCCTGTAGGACAGGCCATATTTTGGAATAATACCATAAAAAGTTACATGCTAACCTCACAGTTAGCAATTTGTCTTCCACCTCTGTTCAAGGGAAGATAGTAGAATTGAATAGAATAATGGAAGTCAAAATAAGTCACAGTTGAGCTGTTCAAGAGAGCAAAAATTTTTTTGGTAAATATTTTGAAGAACTTGCCTGTGTGCATGTATGCACCCATGTATTTGTGTTAGTGTGCATATATGTTGGAGTGTATATGCACAAATGTGTGTTCATGTGCATGTGTTGTGTGTGCACATTCATGTATTCACATGTGTATGTGTGTGCTCCTCTATGTTTGTGTCTACATCAGTGCATGCACCTGTAGAAGTCAGAAGTTGACATAAAGTATCTTCCTTTATCACTTTACACCTTAATTTTTTAAATAAGCTCTTGCACTGTACATGGAAATCACTATTTGTACTGAAGTAGCTGGCTGGTAAGCTATCAGGTTCCATTTGTCTCCACCATCACCACATCCATCTTTTACATGAGTGCTGGAGATCTGAAATAGGTCACTTTACTGAACCATCTCCTTATCCTCTGAAAGTAACTCTTTAAGTATGTTTCCTAAGATACACATTTAAAGATTCTCAGCAGAATGGAAAAAGAATTAGGGTGCAATCTGTTTTCAGGTTCCTGTTTTAAGAGAAGATTCCCAGCAGTCTCTGGGTGCTTGGTTTTTTTCCACACTCACATATCCTATATTCTGCTCTTCCATATGTATCCTTAAGATACTGTCCAATGCCACTAGAGGCAGACAGGAGCCCTCTGCCTCACCAACTCCATAACTCATGTTGTGACACATTTAATCTAGTGAAAATAGCAAATATTTCAGCATACTCTATGATTCAAGTTTCTTACTTATTTTAAGATTTATTTCATTTATATGAGCATATTGTAGCTGTCTTCAGACACACCAGAAGAGGGCACAGGATCCCATTACAGATGTTTATAAGCCATTATGTGGTTGCTTAGAATTGAATTCAGGGCCTCTAGAAGAGCTGTCAGTGCTTTTAACCTCTGAGCCATCTCCCCAGCCCCATGATTCAAGTTTCTTACCTGACAGTTTGCATGGCTAAAGTTTGCTTCAGCTGGATTAAAAACAGGATGGGGAAAGAGTTCCTGGAGCAGACTCTTGTATGCTCTTGTCTGTCAAGCAAACTGATCTGACAGTACAAACTCAAGCCTTATGATCTTTGCTTATTTACTAGAACTGCATGCCATTATAAAATTAACTTCTAGTTTAGAACAAATACAATTAATCTTAGAATTAACTTTTCCCATAACCATGAGCTCCTGTAACATACATAAACCATTATATCTTTCCTCAAGTCTTTACCCTTACACTGACCCTTTCCTGAACTATCCCATTTTATTTTATTTTAAATCCATATTCATTTACATTTCCTTTTCAAGATTATTTTAAAAGAGGAGACAAATATAATCATAAAGAAGTAATTTCATTTTACTTAACTCGTAAAACAACTCATAAAAACAACAAAGATTTAATTTAGATTTACAGTCTAGGGGAACCCAAAGAGTTTATCTACTTCAGCCTTTTGGCTTAAGTTAAGATTCATAATACACCATTTAGGCCAGTGCCTACCAATATGTATGTAAAAAAAAAACAGTTTTGGTAAATCTGTCATATTCAATAGATCTACAATAAAAGACACAGCCACACAAGATCTGAAAGATTTCTATGCAACAACAACAAAAATGGGGTGGAGGAATTTATACAAGAGAAATTAGCAGTTCAGTCATTGTATGACAGTAACAGCACCCAGTGTTGTTCTTATTCATGAAAGAGTACAGGCCAACAGTCTGAGCTCTGCTACTCACAACAAGGGCCAGTACACTCTTCTTCCCTTTCCTTGTGTATGAAAAGGAAGTAGCAACGTTTCACTTGTGGTACAGTTGTTTAAAAACAGGCATAAGTGAAGAGAGCGCCATATCACCTGTGCATGGAGGTGATGATTGAATGTGTATCCCTTTCAGTTCACTGCAGCCCCATGCCCTTCAATATTGAGACTTCCTCACTTCTTCTCGATGAAGGAAAGAGTGCAGTAGAGATGAGGAATTGGAGCTTATTGAACTTATTGAACTTCTGATGTATTACAGTGCCTATATTAGCTGAAGACAAGGTGGTAAATGTTTAAACTCTAAAGGACAAAATAGCTTCAGGAAAACAACTCAAACAGAACCCACATTCATATATATATACATACATATATATATATGTATATGTATATATACATATATATATGTATATATACATATATATAAAATCTTTTCTAATTTGGATCTTCAATGTCCCCATGATGATTACAGACAACGCTCCTTTTCTTAAATATCCTATAGGCCTAATTCCTGGCTTCCCGTTCTGCTGCTATGTCTCTTGATCATTAGCGAAATGTCCCTTAAAGAGATTTTGAGAACTACTCTATTTTTCACTGTTTCTATGTCTCAGACATAGAACAAGCATTTCTGGCTTACCCCACATTCACTACCATGCTGTGTTGTCTCACCACTGGCCACAAGAAACAGGCTAACTAACCATTTACATTAATAGAAAAGTGTTTTCATTTGCCTGTGCTAAATAGATATTAAACTATTTAAATAAGCATAAATTGGAAAAGGTGTCACATTCTCTGGGTTCCCTAAGATGATATTTAGAGTATAAACATACTAAATTAAGAAAGCACAAAGCTTCTCAAAGGTCAAATCCATGTCAAGAGAAACATTAAGAATCTCTTGCTGGGATGAGCCAGAGTTTACTAACCTTCCACAATGTGTGATAAAAGAAAAATTTCGCCATAGCAGTAAAAGAGAAGGAAAAGACACTTAGATGTCAAACAGAAAAGCACTTTATAAAGGCAGAGAAAATTACCATTTGGTGTCAGCTTCTGTGGGAAGGACACATCAGATCATAGACATGTTTATTTTGTGAGAAAAAAAATAGACTGTCAATAAAGAAAGCAGTCTGGAAGCCTGGAGTGATATCCTGGATTAACCACAAGATCAGCCAAGAAGGTTCTGAGAGTTTAGAATTTTCTCCCTCACCCTAAATGTTCCCTCCATATTAGGTCATCCATTCTGTGGTATCAGCCACCTTCAAAATGGCGGTCTACCCCAAGCCGACTTCCCTTGCCCAGTCACCCTCTCCTCCATCTTCCTTTTCATCTAACTTTTCTTTTTCGCAAACCACCAACCAAAGGCCATTGATGTTGTAACCCTGGAAAGCTCATAATCCATCCTCCTCCTCCATTATTCAGTGTTCTCAACTAGGTCAACTCCCACCTGTGTTGTTACAGTTACCCTCCAGCCTGCATCACTCTACCACACTGCCCAGGTGATATTTCTGAAACAACAATCAAGCCGCAACAATGTCACAGGTCATCCTTTAGCAGCAGCTATCAGCATGGCTGTGAAGTGGAAGAACACCCCTCACCTCTGTATTTTCATTCGTCTTTCCAAAAGAATAATGCTGAATTTCTTTGCCTACAAAAGAGGGTTTCTATGATAATTAATTCAACACTGATTCTCCTCAACTTCATTTTAAGGATTATAAATGTCAGAGAAACTAGTCTATGATATAAAGCTATGTTTTAAAGTTCTAACTGGCAGAATACTAAATTATGTTTCATAGCATGGTGCCGTCAATGTGGAATGTATAATAAACTCCTAGGAGGAAATAACCTAAAAGTTTATGTTGCTTCTTTACTAATGATGATTACAGACAACATTCATTTTCTTAAAATAAGTTTCCTCATTTTCCACAGAGGTCACATAATTCTTCTCTAATAAAGGAACAGTTTTAGCATTTCAAACCTGAACTGTCTGAAAGAGGCATGAATCCAAAAGAGAAGTCCTAATATTGAAAGCTGCCGTTGACATTCTGATGAGGGATGTAGAATGATTATTTTTTGAATTACTTTGAGAAATTGGTCTTTGTGTTTCTTCCAAGGCTTTTGTCCAGGAGATGTCACCAAAGGCAATTCCAAACCACTTTCATGCTGCCTGGCTAAGGAGACTTCCCAGACATGGACAGTTGACTAGAAAAGGCTGCTGCACTTGTGAACAAAATTATAAATACTAAATCCAGCACCTAGTGAAATAGGTAATTTTGTATTTTGACTTTGAAAAAGTCACTAAGTGAAAACAAGCCATTGATTTTATGCCTACAACCCAGAGAAACTGGACTAGTAACTCAAAAATAAATTCATATTTTTTTTGAAAATTGCTTCTCATTAAAGTTCTATTTTCTGTCTGTCTGTGTTTTTAGCTATTAGTTTATCTCTTTCAGTGGGAATGTCTCTTTAAATATTTATTTTATGTAGGAGAATAGATCTTTGTTAATTATATGGCATAGTAGAGTTTTCTAACTTGATTATTTTCGTCACATATAATCTGTAACACATAATTACTTTATTAGGGCTAGTAATCTTTCAAGACATTTGGTAACATTAAACAAGTGGTGATTTTGTCACCATAAAGATCTATGGCAAGCTCCTCAGATAGTAGTGTATGTACATGTATACAAACACACATAGACGAGCCTGTGTGAGAGAGACTATACATGCATGTTATATACAATTCATAAAAGTAATATCAAAAGGTTCCTGCTGAGTGTGGTGCCTAGTACCCTCTAATGATACATTACAGAATCCACAGGATAGCATCTCATTTCCCTGCCAAAAAATTACTCAGCTCAAATATCAACAATGACAAGGTTGAGGTACTTAAACAACAATTAAGTACAATTCTAATTTAAGTACATGATTTGATTACTAGATGTCAAACATAAGAGAACTGTGTGTATCTTTCTTTGTTATTCTCAAATCATCCACCTACCCTCTAGCTCTTTCCTGGTAAGATGCAGACTTCTCTGAAAAGGCATAAGAAAGAGTCAGATGTCTCAACTCTTCCATACTCCCTACCTTGGATCCAAACCATGGGCCTTACCTTAAAAAATACAGAACAACAAATATTCTTTCTAAATATCACACACACCTTCCCATAATATTATCATGTGCACCACACTAATGAGCTTCCAGTGCCAGGGAGAGAATATGATTCTGAGGACAAAGAACATGAACTAGGTACATATTGGGGTTGTGGTGGATATGGTGTAGAAGAAAAAGGATAAAGAAAGAGATCAAGGTAAAATCTGGCATTTACTGTCACCAGGACTCACCATTCACTAAAGACATGTGAACCTAAGTGTGAAGCTTAGTTTTACCACTTTCCTATTGCAGGACACTGCAGAGCATTTGGACCTTGTTACCAGATAGGCTTAAGAAATGTTAAGGTTGAATGAGCTCAAACCCAGGAATCACAGAACTGAGAAAGGCAGGAGTGAAGCCATTCCCTACCTGCCTCTACCTGCTCTGGTACATGTGACCACGACTCGCCACTGAGGACTACAGACATTGGGTCACATACCAAAAACACCAGGAATTCTTCTCCATGCTATTGAAGTATCTAGATAATCCCAAAGCTTCAGCCAATGAACTTCCCTTCCTGGGTATTCCTTTCTCTAAATGGTATTTAATTCCTGGTTCACCCAGAATAAAGTGTATGCATTTACATCCACCATCAAATGAACCAACATGAACAAACAAGGATCATCTCAGAGAGCTGCTTCGTTGAAGAAGGCCTTTAATAAAACTGTGGGGAAGACCTTTGTCTTAAAGAGCTGCTCATAAAACTCATGAGGAAGGCCTTCGCTCCTTCGACCCCTCCATCTTTTTCAGCACTCCCGATCAGATCCGACAGGTTCCAAGAGTCCCAGACTCTACCTTTCTCTTCCTATCCTGTGTGTGGATACCCTGAGGAGAACATAGACCGAGAAACCCACACACAAACCTTTTCCTCACTCCCAGCAGCAGCGCCTAAGCACCCAGAGAGGAGACCAAGAACCACAATTTTCATCCCAAACACCATTGTTTCCCTTTCTAGTCTAAGGAGAACACAGTCTGTGGACCTGTTTCATATTTTGTTCTGCATCCAATGAGCCTCATACTGGTGGCACCCAGGCACCACCATTGGAGAGGCGGGATGTCATACAACAGAACAAATGTCACCTACATTTCCTTGTGGTGCTTCATTTACTCCCAGCTGTAATGGAAACAATCATTTCATGCTCTTTCTATGGCTTATCTCCACCCACCAAATAACAACTGTCTTATCAGCACTGGTTATTCTCACCCTTGTATATCAATGTTTTGTCTTAATTATACTCATTTTCAAATAACTTTCTTAGTGATAAATTAGTGTCTGAAATCTTTGGTTTTCACATCACAAGGGATATGTGTTTCACATAGACAAAGAAGACTACTAAGTCATGTATCAACATACCCTCTGAATGACAGGCACCCAATGTTCTCAGATGTGGCCCACACTATTCACCAGGGATCTCATAAGTACTCATCTTCCTGAAGCAGCCACTTCATTCTTCTGCATATACTGAGCAAAAGTCTCCAGAATCTATGTGATCCAACAACAAGCAGTCTAGGTTTGTTTTCTTAGAACATGTGAGCACACTGTTCCCAAAATGGAGTTTAATGGCTTTTAAACACATTTGTAGTTTTCCTGTATACTATGGTACTTTGAAGTTTTACCCTTATTTTTTTTTCTTTTCTAAGGTTATAATTATATTATCAACTCCTCTCTTTTCTTCCCTCCAAATCCCCTCATATACTCCTCTTTAAAATTCATGGTCTCCTATGTTAAAACAAAGTTCATATTCATGAGGTACCATGTGATATTTATAAACACAATGTAATATTTTAATCTTATTTAATATATATGTCTTTTCAAACATCATTTCTTCATGGTTGAAATGCCCACATCATTTCTTCTAGTTTGGTGAGGCACACAATATATACTGCACAATTCCACATAAGATCTTCTTAGTTTATATAAGAGAGTACCATAATCAGCCTCTCCCTCCTCTAGACTCCCTCTAGACACTAGTAACAATCATTCTGGATGTAGATTCTATAATATCAGTGCTTTTGGAGTCCACCCATGAATGACATCATGTATAAGTTGTGTTCTGTATGTGACTTGTTTCAATTCATATAGTGACTTCTGGTTTATATAATTACTTGTGTTATCAGAAATTACAATGTTTTACTTGTTAATAGAGGAATATTATTACATTTTCCACATACACCAGTTGAGAAACTGTTCTTTGTATTTCTTGAATATAGTGACTACTGATGAAGCAACTTCACTGTCCATGACATACTAGATGAACTGCATATATATTTATTTTAATTCTAAGACTAATCATATGGTATTTCTAGTCTCAACTTTCTGAGAAATATCCATTTGGTTTTCCAAAATGACTATAACAGCATATATTACCACCAACAGTAACAAGCTTATTTTTCCACATCCTTGTAGCACTCGATATCTTACGTCTTTTTATAAATAGCCATTCCCATGGAGGGACCCTTAACCCCATATAGTCACTGGCTTTATATAAAATGATTACTGAAATGGAAACTGTCCATCTACTGGGAAATTTTGGTAGCTAATATTTTTATTGTTGTAACAAAATATATGACAAATACAATGGTCAGAAGCAAGAGTTTATGTTGGCTCACAAATGGAAGGTAGAATATGTCACAGCAGGGAAGGCATGGTGGCCAGCCCACAAGGTAGCTGGTCATATCACAACTGCCATCAGGAAGAAGAGAACAACAAGAGCCAGTTTTCCTCTTCATTCACTCTGGGACCATTGGCCAGATTGTGGTGGTACCAACTGTTAGAGTGGCTTGTCTCAATCTTGAAAGGGCCTCAGTGGTTGGCTCAGAGCTTTGTCTTTTAGAAATCTTCATATTCTATCAAGTTGACTATCTTTGACTATTTGTGTTTATTATCTTTCTTTTTCCTTGACTATTTCCATCTACTGTATTGCTAGTTCCTCAACCTAGAACTGACCTTAATATTTGTATGTAATTAAAATTATATAAAAGCAAAAAGGAGGAGAGGGAATGGTATAAAGGGCTTATGGGGGATGGGGAAAGGGGATAACATCAGAAATGTAAACAAATAAAATATACAAGAAAATAAAAATTTAAAAAAAAAAGGTCTTCATATTCTATCAAGTTGACAATCAGTATTAACTATTACAAGAATATGCATTTTTATTTTGATTTTAATAATATATTTGAAAAACTGTGTTTTGTATCCTGCTTTTATCTTTTTACAGTCTTTTACTCACAATAATCATAGCTTCTCCAAACTGCTATATAAATAATGCTGTCCAAAAAAATAAAAATGATCTTTGCCCAACAAAGATCTTCAGTCCATCTCCAAGTTTGTCCTGTTTCTACTCTTCACTAAAATGCTGAATTGATTCAGCAAAGTGCCAGTACTATAATCTTGGGTCTCAGATAAAAACTCTCATCTCTACTTTGTTTCTATCTCTATGAAATTCCATAGCAATAAACCAAGGCCATGCAACTTGAAAGGCACTCTGAGATTAATTTCATGTTTTTTCTCTGTTAACAAATATACTGTTAATCATTCTATACTTCTCTTTCTTCAAGACAGTAAAAATAGGTCATCCTTTTGAAATTTTGTTTTATATAACAAAACAAGTACTTATCCTCTGCCAATGTATCTGCTCACTTATCATCCCAAAGAAATATCAGATAACTGCTTTAGCAGAACTGGCTCATTTGCTTCCGTAAATGATATAGTATGGGACATGGTATAAGAAGTATGTATAGGTACATATATGTGTTTGTATATGTATACATATAGAAAAGTTATTTACACATACATTCACATTTTAGAGTCTAAACCTAGGATCTTCCACATCCAACTAATTCCTCTATTACTGAACTATATTTCCAACTGTGGAGTTTTTATGGCTTTTTTGTTGTGTTTTGTCTTTTGAGACTGCTTACTAAGTTTCCTAGACTGTCCTTGAGTTCATTCTGTAGCCCAGGCAGTCTTTGAATTTGTTATCTTCATGCCTCGGTCTAGCAAGTCTCCTAAATTACCGACCTGTGCCATTATGACAAGCAAAAGATCTGTAGAAATATATAATATTTATGACTATGCCTAAAAGACATACCTTACCAGGTTGATGGCACACAATTATAATTCCTGCACTTAAAAGGCAGAACTAAGAGGACTATCATGAGTTAAAGACTAGCCTAAGACGCAGTTGATAACTTAAAAGGTTGAAACTTAATAGGAATTAAATAGATGACATGACTATTTGAACACAGGTTTACCTATTACCTCCTATGTAAAGATAATTAAGGAAATTGAACATGAATATACTAACTCAGTGTACTAACTCAGGACTGATGCTGGATTGAGAGTAGTCATCAAGATCTTTGACGGAAGATTTTAGCTATACTTGGGAAACTTGACTAGTGGTAGAAGATCCTAACCATTTACTTAGCAAACAGCTTTGGAAGATGAGAGTGAGAGTTTTTTCTCTAGGGCAACAGTTGTACTGTTTTCCTCACCAGGACCACTTTCTTCTATTTTTTCCCTCTAACTCCCCTGCCATGTTCCCTGCCCTTTGTTCCCATTGAAATTCCTGGCCTCTTCTTTTTACATGCATATATATGCATAAATAAATAAAAAGTCCTGCTGACTCTTCAGCATTGCTTGCATGTACATAATTTCAACACTATTTGGTACTGGATAATTGATTAGAAGGCTTTTCCCTGTGGAAGACCACTTCTGTCAGAGACTCTTAGTTGCCTGTAGTTCTTTGTCTAGGAATGGGTCCTGTGAGACTTTCTCCTTCCACGTTAGCATATCTATTGCTACTACCTATGTTAAGGTAATCCCTAGGCAGCCATTTTGTTGAGGTATTATCAGTGATGCTTCCCTGACATTTCTAGGAGACACAGGCTGAATCACAGATTTTGTTTCTCTGACTCTAAAATTCCTTCTCCCTCCTCTTCTGTGGTGTTTTTAAACCTTAGACTCAGGAGTCATGTTGTAGTTGTATATCCATTTGGGCTGGGAACTCCAGGATCATTTGTTTCTTGTATTTTCACCAGTTGTAATGTCCTATAATAGGTCTCTGTTGCAAAGATCTTTCTTGGTGACCTATCTTATCAGTGGACATAAGGATAAGTATTTAGAATGTAGTCACAATCTTGCCTGTTTAGGAAAGTGGCAGGAGTAGATTCTCCTATAAGGTCCATGGTCTTGCCTCAGGTAGTTGGCCAGAAATCCCTCAATTCTTAAAATTAATCTATGAATGTTCTCACCTTTGGATACCATTGTCTCAGTGTTTGCAACAATTTTACCATTGTCCTTCAATTCTATGTATCATTTATAGAAACATTTCAGAGATAGATGAGAACATGGGTGGAGAAGGAGGTGGAGAAATATGCGTGTGTATCTGTGAATAAAATAAATTTATAAGGTTAATTTTAGAAGAAAAATGATTATATATATTATATATAATTAAATTGCAAATAAAAAGATCAATATTCTTTAACCTTAGTGGCAATAGCCAAAGTAAGGTTCGCATTTTCTCCTGTGTTTTATTTCATAAATAAACTCCAAAGCTTGAAGGAACCTGTCATGACAAGTGTTGTGTGTACAGTGCCAAGAATGAAAGATTCAGTTACTGATGGAAACCCACCTGTGAGCACAAGCAGCCACCTGCCAGTGAGGCTCATTTAGAAACTCCTAATGGTTTTGATTCAAAGAACTCCCTGGAGACTGGACTGCTTACATCAGGATTTCTGGCTGTAATGGTCAAAATAATGCCCATGGGGTATGGGGGAAATTGTGATGGATATCTAAAGCCCTGCACGTTGAAGAGAAAAACCGCTTTTCTGCCTGGGAGTTCTATCCCATAAAAAAATTGAAATACATCAACAGTGAAAAATGAATCTCTTCCAAGTGTATGAAGAAATGAAAATATACAACATGCAACTCTTCAGGAGAAATGGGAAAAAAAAATCCCTGCATAAAGCCTTTTTCTCTTTACTCAATTTAGTTGGAGATATAAATATTGGAACAAGTAACCCATTGCATTATTAAATATACATGATACTGACTTGGGAAGTAAAGATTAATCAAACTTCATGATACACAAAAATCTATGAAGTTTTTTAATCAATGCTCTCTAGATAGTCTGTGTTGGAAAATTACTTGAAGTTTGGGCATATACCCAAACAGTCCAACTTGAAGCAATAGTAATGAAATTTTTGAGCTTTTATTTATAGATAAAAGCTTATAATTTTCAATTAAGTATACATTTGAAATGAGAACAAATTAAAGCTCCCAATATGTTGATATTCTCTTTGCAAGATGAAGTATGGAATATTTCCTTCCTGATTTTTTTTCATTGATTCGTAATTGTACAAATTAATGGAGTATAGCATATTTCAATGCCCATTTACAAACCTTAATGACCATGTCCGTATAATTGTCATTTCTATCAGAAATATTTATTATCTCTTTGCGTTGGGAGCATTCGAAAGGTCCATAGAGCAGCCACATTGAAACACAGTACTGCCGACTTTAATTACTCTATTGTGCTATAGACATAAGAAGTAATCCTCAAATCCTACTGTATACTGGTACTACTAACCCAACCTCCTGTCACTTTACTCACCAATATGTGAGAACAAAATTTTCAGAAGCCACTTGTAAATGAAAGTACGTATATTTATCTTTCTATGCCTGACTTATTTCACATAAGAAAATATCCTCCAGGCTCATCCTTGTTGATGCAATTATCAAGATTTAATTCCTTAAAGAATAATATAATGTATTTCACAACTTTCATATACTTATCCATTGATAGACGCCTAGTCATCCTGTATCTTGGTCTTTGTGAAATTGTGGTACTATATCATGGGAATTTAGCATCTTCAGATGCTGACTTACTTTCCTTTAGATATATACTCCTCAATGGAACTGCTGAATCATGTGACATTTCCAGCTGCTGAAGTTTGGTCTGTGTATGCTAACTTTATTCCAAAGACTACAGTATGGAAATGTGAAAATGTTATAATGGGAAAGCCAGAAAAACATAACCTCTGCCAGGTAACTAAGGTCCACATTATCCATTATAAATCAGTCTTCCTTCACAGCAAATGATAAGAATGGTAATTCTAGTGCATCCACCTCTCCAAACCCAACTCTTGTCTCTGAATAAAATATCAGCTAAATTCCAGTTAAAACACGTCTACAAAGAACTTCATCATAACTCCTCAAAACTGTCAAAGTTATATAAAATAAAGAACATCTGAAAAACTGTTCATAGGGTAAAATAGTCCTAGTATGGGACAGGATGACTACATGTAACCCCAGGTTTGTTGCTGAGAGAGAAAACCATAGTACTGATGGTTCAGCTGAAGGAACTAAGAAAAGTATTGATTTAGTTCCAAAAAATGGGCCATGTACAAACTGGAAGACACTGGTGATATGGAATGTGGAAGCATTCTCCATGTTTTCTTATAATTTTTCTGTAAATTAAAAGATATCCCAAAATAAGAAAATTTAAAAGTTAATTAAACAAGTGAATGAACTATTGTCTGAAAAAGCAACAGGTATGTAAAGCTTTACTTAATAATAAATCAGTAGAGATTATTTGATTGTATCCTAACCAACCAATTATAAAGTTTTAACAAAAGAAGATAGTATCTAATAGCATTGCAGATTATTATTTAGAAGAAATAAACCAAAAAACAAAAATTTATACAAGATTGTAAAATCTTCCATGACACCTGACTTGCATGTCAAATTTTCAAGTGAATGTTTTCAAAATGGAAGCTGTGTTTATATTGATCTTGGGAAACACACTAACTGACCTTTGATGACAGCAAAATTAACAGGAATAGTCAAATATGCATTCAGGATAAATTTTATGTCCTCTTATTCATCATCATGCTATCTACAGAACCTGTAAATCTTTTTCCAGGGACATAGAATCTCATAATTATGGAAGTTTCACTGTAAATTCTTCTGACCTGTAATAAATCTAAATTTCTCTTCAAATGTGATGCTTCTATAATGTGGCCTTTCATAAAGACACAAATTTAAGAAGGAAGAGAGAAAGGAGTACAGAGAAGTGGATTATTTCTAATATTGTTCTATTATTATTCAACAGTTCACTTGTATCAAGGCTAAACATTGACTTACAAGATTCTCTGTAGGCAGTACATCACTTGTAACATCATTTTAACAGAACTAACTTTACCCAAGGCTGCATTTAAAAATATTTTTGTGTAATATAAATCCATATGAAGACATTTGCAAGTTTTCATACTTTTTGACTAACGATAAAACTATCTGCCATCTACACAGAAACCCTATTAAAGTGCAGACACAATTTTATCTAAAGTAAAAAGTAGGAAAGAAACTGAACTTTGGCTGTTGTCTCATAGTAATTTTTATACTGGGAAGGAACTAATTACCACCAAAAATATTGCAGAAATAAATAAATTTGTATATTGTTTCATTATGCAATCATTAAAATGGGTGTACAAGCAGATATAATGTTAGGAAGGAGTATTCATATTATACTATTATGATGGTCAACGGTTGTCAAACCATTCCCCAATATTCTGTGCTCTATTTCACCTTCCAAGGAATTGTATTTTCTTGTTCTCTAGTGTTCAATAGTTTCAACCAATGGGAGGCATTAGCAACATGAGCACACTATCATTGCACTTAGTTCTGGGATCCCTCTTTCTTTCACAGTATACCCTTCCCATGTCTAAAAGTTTTCATCTCAAGAGACACTGTACAGCTAATTTTCAGGAAGCTGGTTTCAGGCTATCATAAACAGAGAAACAATTTGGAGTTTAATTTCAGGTTGTGGTCATGCTGAAGCAGTGAATGAAAAGTGTAAGAGTAAGGAAATCTATCCTATTAGCTTTAGATACAGGAACTGAGATACAGCCAGCACTTCAGTTATACCCAAGAGAATAGAGCAGCAGCTGTCTTCTTAAAAACTTTGCTGGCATCAATGCATCTATTAACCCTCATCAGTGAATTTTCTTCTTGTGATGGATGGAAGGGGGAAACCATACTTTTTTAATGCTGTGATCTGTGATAGGTTGACCACATTCTAGGGCAGGTTAAACTTCCAAGTGTACTTGAACAATAACAACAGTACTAGGGAGAGAGGCTGGAGAAAAAGAAGAAAATGCAAAAATGAGTAAAAAGATGGGAGTAGGGAGGATGATACAGGAGGAAATAGATAAATATAATCAAAATACATTGTATGAAATTTTCAAATGATCAGTAAATATATTGTCCTACGGTTTTATTGCTATAAGAAGACACTATGACTAAGACAACTCTCATAAAGGCAAACATTTAATTGAGACTCGCTTGCAGTTTCAGAGGTTCAGTACATTATCGTTATGTCAGGAAGCATGAAAGTGTGCATGCAGGCAGACATGGGACTAAAGGAGCCTAAAATTCTACATCTTGATCCAAAGGCAACCAGGAGAAGACTGTCTTCTGCAGGCAGCCAGGTAGAGGGTCTCTTCCACCTCGGGTGGATGTTAAGCAAAGGGCCTCAAAGCTCAACCCCATAATGATACACTTCCTCCAACAAGGCCACACCTACTGCAACAAGACCACACCTTATATTAGTGCAACTTCCCATTGACCAAGCTTGTTCAAACCACCACATATTTTCTTTTAATTTTTAATGTATTCTCATGAATAAAAGCCCTAGGCCAAGTAGATTTATTGCTGAATTCTACAAAGTATGCAAAGATCTAATAACAATTTCAATCTGTCCCACAAAAGAAAAGGATTGTTACCAAAATAATTTTACAAAGCCAGTATCACTTTGATAACAAAATCAGCGTAAAATGCATAAAACGAAAATAAGACAATTTCCACAATTAATATAGATGCAAAATTTTCAACAATTTGTTTATAAGCTAGATTTAAGAATGCATCAAGATCTTACAGCATGATCAAGGTGTTTTATTCCTGAATCAGACAGTCGATTCAACATATACACAGCTACAAATGTTAGAAACATATTAATAGACTTAAGGTCACAAATCACTTGATGGTCAATTGACATTTGATCCCTAAGGGATGGTATGGGCACAAAGCTGATGTTTCCTTTTCTAGTGCTGCCAGGAAAATGGAAGGTGAGGTACATTTTCAAAAACCTCCAAGCTTCCTGACATTTCCTTACCAAGAGTTGATATCCTAAAATCATTTAGAATAGAATCTGAATTGAAGTGAAGGTTTAGAATCTTCATTGACTTTAAGCCTTGGAAGGTGACCAAGAGAACTTAACTACTATAATTAGTGGGACTGTCTGAGTGTACATCAACTGTCAATGAAGGGAGATAAAGTTAAGACAGTAGCTGAGTATACATGATCCATGGATTAATTAATAACATTCCTATAGATATTGTGAGAGATTTAACTCAATTTCACCATAAAGATGCATAAACCAAATTCTAATGCTATTCACCAAAAGAGATGGACATCTGGACTAGAATTTTGATGACATCCTGACACAGAGTTTCTAGGTAGTTGCTGTGTGAAAGGAGAAGAAAGATAATAAACTGGGTGAGAAATTAGAGTCCCATCCATGGCTCAAGCTGTGTATGTAGCAGAGGATGGCCTTATCAGGTATCAGTGGAAGGAGATGCCCTTGGTTCTGTGAAGATTCGATGCTCCAGTGTAGGAGAATGCCAGGGTAGTGAGATGAGAGTGGGTAGACAGGTGTGGGAACACCCTCATACAAGCAGGGGGAGGGAGGATGGAATGGAGGTTTGCCGAGAGGAGACTAGGAAAGGGGATAAAATTTGAAATGTAAATAAATAAAATATCCAAGGAAAAAAGGAAAGAAATTAAGGTCCCAAACACTATATCCTTTCCTGTCTTCAACAAGGACAGAATCGAAAATATTTTTGGCTTTAATCAATGACAAGAATGCTCCTTTTCAAGGTCTCTGGTCTAAAACTTCCCATTAAGTTTCCTGTCTCCTAGTCTCATCACAGGGAAGACTAATGTAATGGGTAATTGATTAGGTTTATTGCTGTAATGAACAAAAGAAGACATTGTGACTAAGGAAGAAGGAAGGATTGGCATCGGTCTGACCGCCAGCATGAACCTCACCTGAATAAACTCTTCCTCCAGAGTTTTAACTGTGATATCTGGTGCACTGATGTTTTTTTCTCCTCATACTTCAAAGCCTTTAACTGTGATGGCAAGCCAATTAAACTACCTATGTTGGAGAAATTGCAGGGTTCTGATTTGCCTCTTCACACAAATGACATCTCTCCACTCCTAGTTAAGCCAGCAAGCCTGGGGCAGCATCCTTTCACTAAGGCGTTTTCTGCAGGGCTCCAACTTTATTCATGTTTCCCTGAACTACTAATGTTATTCATCACTGATACAATTGCTTAGCCTGAAGCTTGCCCTGGCATGGAGAAGGGCTCAGAGGGACTCTAGTTACTTATTAACTAAGGTCTCTTAAAGACTGTTGTTACTGTAAGCAACATTGATATTCAATAATTGGGAAGATACAACCTCATCTTCAAAGATTTTTTTTAAATAATTGAAGGTACATGACCTATACCAGAATATCTAAAATAGAAGTTAGACTACAAATTGTAGAAGCTATCTGGAATTGACAACTAATTGCAAAGGAAAAGTTTAATCCAATGAAGTCTCTCTCATTGGGTATACAAATCACATTAAGGAAGTCCTATACCTAGCAGTAAATGGCCTACAAAAAAAAAAAAATCCCTTGATAGTAACTTTGGAGATGATTTTAAATTATTAAAATCATGATTTTTTTTCCAGTGAACTCTCAACTTTTATTAGTTCCTCAGTCCCCAGAAGTCCCCCCCTTCTCAGCCTCAGTGCCTCAGAACTCTGGTGTCATTGGTCTCTGACACCACTTTGCCATCCACAATCTTACAGGCAGTTGTCTTCCGCACAGTTTGCATGGAGTTGCTGGAATCCAGGGCATCGTTGAGACTGAAATCCTCTCCATCCTCCAGCAAGCGGCGGTAGGTGGCAATCTCTGCCTCAAGCTTGACCTTGATGTTCAACAGGACTTCATATTCCTTGGTCTGGCGCTGCCCCTCTGCCCGAGTTTGTGCCAGCTCAGACTCCAGGTGCAGAATGACCCCATTTAGCTGCTCTATCTGTGCCTTGTATCGAGCCTCCATGTCCCTGAGGCTGTTCTCCAAGTTGATGTTCTGGTTTTTCATGGAGTCCAGGTCAATCTCCAAAATCTGGAGGGTGTGTCTCAGCGTCCCTGTAAAATCATGATATTTAAATGACTTCAATGAAAGTCTTATCTTTTATTGAAAATGTATTTTTCTTACTTTTTATTGAAAATACATGTTCCATACAATATGTAATGAACGTAATTTCCCCTACTTGATGACCTCTCAGAGTCTATCCTCCTCTCCACCCATCTAACAGCACAAATTCTTTTTTAATAAGATTCATTATTATTTTTATTAATTTTATTGATATAATTATAATTATTAATTTTAACTGCATGCTATATTCACCAACAAACTAACCTTATTATTTTTTATTTATTTACATTTCAGATGACATAGCCTTTCCTCTTCCTAGAAACCCCCTATCCCATCCACCCTCTTGCATTTTGATTTTATACCATTTTAATTACCTGAAAGTATTAAGGTTACTTATCAGTTGAGGAACTAGCAGTGCAATTGATGCAAATAGTCAAGTAACAAGCAAGGCAATAAGTTCCATGAGCATTCCCATGATCACTGTTTCTAAGGGCTTATCAGGATCAACAAATATCGGAGCCTATTTCTCTGTCCTAGCCCAAAGTCATTTTCATGTCTGAAGCTTACTTCTTTGTTCTAGCCTAATATTTAGATTCCTGGCCAAAATTATTTATTTCTTCTAGCCTAATGTCAGATTCCTGCATGAAGCCACTTCCTTTTCCTTGGCCAATGTCATAATCTGCTAAGCAGCCCATTTCCTTGTCCTTGGCCCATGTCACATTCTTGCCAAGCAGCCCCAAAAGCTCCCCACCTCTCCCAGCTTCTTAACTCATAAACAAGACTGAGCCTGGCTTAGGTTGTTCTGACAAGAATGCCTTCCTTACCCATCATAGAATATGTATTATCAGAGGCAAAGCACTTATGTCTTAGGTTGGTAAGGCTCTGTACAGAATATTACTTATCCTTGACTTGCCAGCCTGTTAAGTTAATAACTATGTCTGAGGGTCCATTTTCAGTTTCAAGCCATGTACTTTGGCTGCCAACATGTTGATGTTATTAAAGATAAGCTTTAACACGATGGGCAGGAATAAAAGTATTACCAGGACAAAAAGGGCTAGCATGATCAAGCTATATATGCCATTCTTGAAGCTTGAACAAAATAGAAATACTGGCCTCAGGCCATGGGAAATTTTATCAGCAGTATCTGCCACATCAACACTCAGCAGAACAGAATTCTTTAAATTCATAAGCTCACTATGCAAAGTTAAAACATACAGATAGTTTTTAGAATTAATCCAAATACCCTACAAGTGTCTTTAATTATTTTCCTTATTATAATGACTACCACTGTACATTTTAGAACTAACACAAACCCAATGGTATTTGACATGACACTCGAGATGGCTCCTTACTCCTAAACTCTGACCATCCTTCCAATAATGTGAGTAGGATAAACAGCATTGATCCATTGTTCTACATGCCTATATAAATCCTCTTGTATATCAACACATTAGTAACATTTTTTGCTAAATGATTAACAAAAGTAGCTGTCTTCACTTCTTGTGTCAAAATAATTACTGAAGCAGTGGTTCTAGCAATTAATGTAATTAAAGCTGTTATACCAGCAATAATCAAACCCACTACCCTCTTGCTTCTGCTTAAAGCCTGAGTCATTTCTTTCAGTACTTGCAAACTTTTTTCTGAATACCAAAGTTCTGTGATATTCAGGGCAATATAACAAAAGCTGGTTGATAAACCTCCAAAATAGACATGCTGGGTTTCAACACATTAACAAAATTAGAAAGTGTACAATCAATGCAATTTACATTAAATACTGTAGAAGAAACAAAAATAATTTTAACTTGACAATTAAAAGAACCTTAATACATGTACTAAACACTTGTTTGAAATTTAGATCCTGTTGCAACTTTATCTCTGGCTAGCGTAACATCATAGAAAACTGCAGCTAACCTCCAAATATGTCTCTGAAAATGTCCAGAACCAGCTTTCCAAATGAAGACTGTTATTTCTGATATTGGATTGATTTCTAGACCAGTCTGTGATTGAGTCCAAACAACTGGTCACTTTTAAGAAAAATGAAAGTGTCATTATAACTTCTCTTTTTGATTCTCCATTCCACAAGATCTAAAAACTTGAGGCAAGGCAGCTTTTCTCATCTGGAGTATCGGTAAGCAAAGGTGGGTCAGGAACATATGTCCAATAGTGCTTTTCAGTCACCATTGTCAGGGCACTCAGCAAACTCACAGGTCAGCATCCTTCTTTGTTCCAGAATCAGCATGTCTCACCCATAGCTCTGGCAGCCACCATGCTCCTTCAGCATCCTGCAGAAAAAAACACAAACATGCCCTCTTCCTTATATTAAATACTTGATCAGGATCATGTCATATGCCAGTAAATGTATCCTTCCCTTTCACCTATGCATAAGTATGCCTAGTTGTAGGGTGTCATAGACACTCAGCAGAAAGTTTCTTGGCATCCAAATTTTTAAAAAAAAAATTAAATAAAGAGAACATGATTTAAATGAATTTGTGGTGAACCAGGATAAACCTCCCTCTCTTTTATTTTATGAAGATATTGTTTTAGATTCCCAAGGGCCCCTTCCACAGTCCCTTGCCCTTGACAATTATAAGGAATCCTAGTAATATGAGTAATATTAATTTGATGACAAAAAGTCACAAATGCTACACTCTGATAGCCAGTTCCATTATCTGGATTTTTTATTACTATTATTGTATAATTCATTTATCTACATTTCAGATGACATCCTCTTTCCCCATCCTCCCCCCCCCCCATGCAAACCTCTTATCACATCCCCCCTCCTCCTACTTCTATGAGAGTGTACTCCCATCTATCCACCCACTACCACCTTCCTCCATGGAATTCCCCCTACACTGGCGTATCCGGCATTCACATGACCAAGGTTCTCCCCTTCCCCTGATGCCTGACAAGGCCATCCTCTACTACATATACAGCTGGAGCCATGGGTCCCTCTATATGTGTTCCCAGGCTAGCAGTTTAGACCCTGGGAGCTCTGGTTGGTTGGTATTGTCACTCTCCCCATGGGGACACAAGCCCCTTCAGTTCCTTCAGTCTTCTCTCTAACTCCTCAATTTGGGGCTCTGTGATCGTGATCAGTTCATTCAATAGTTAGCTGTGAGCTTCCATCTCTGAATATGTCAGGCTCTGGCAGAGCCTCTAAGGAAACAGCTATATTAGGCTCCTGACAGTGTGCACTTCCTGACATCCATAACAGTGTTTGCATTTGGTGATTGCACCTGGGATAGATCCCCAGGTGGGGCAATCTCTGCTCCACACATTGTCCCTGTATTTGCTCCTGTGAGTATTCTGTTACTTCTTCTAAGAATGGCAGAAGCACCTACACTTTGGTCTTTCTTCTTCTTGAGTTTCATGTGGTCTGTGAGTTATATCTTGGGTATTGTGAGATTTGGGGCTAATACTCACTTATATTGAGTGTATACCATGTGTGTTCTTTTGTGATTGGGTTACCTTATTCAGAATGATATTTTCTAGTTATCCATTTACCTAAGAATTTCTTGAATTCATTGTTTTTAATAGCTGAATAATACTCCATTGTGTAAATGTACCACATTTTCTGTATCCATTCCTCTGTTGAAGGACATCTGGGTTCTTTCCAGCTTCTGGCCAGTATAAATAAGGCTGCTATGAACATAGTGGAGCATGTGTCCTTGTCATATGTTGGAGCATCTTTTGGGTATATTCTCAGGAGTGGCATAGCTGGATTCTCAGGTAATACTATGTCCAATTTTCTGAAGAATCACCAGACTGATTTCCAGAGTAGTTGGACCAGCTTACAATTCCACCAACAATGGAGGAGTATTCCTCTTTCTCGACATGCTCGACAGCATCTGCTGTCACCAGAGTTTTTGATCTTAGCCATTCTGACTGGTATGAGGTGGAATCTCAGGGTTGTTTTGATTTGCATTTTCCTGATGACTAAAGATTTTGAACATTTCTTTTGTTGTTTCTCAGCCATTCGATATTCCTCAGTTCAAAATTATTTGCTGAGCTCTGTACCCCATTATTTAATAGAGTTGTTTGAATGTCTGGAGTATAATTTCTTGAATTCTTTGCATATTTTGAATATTAGCCCTCTATCAGATGTAGGATTGGTAAAGATCTTTTATTAATTTATTGGTTGCCATTTTGTCCAATTAACAGTGTCCTTTGCCTTACAGAAGCTTTGCAATTTTATGAGGTCCCATTTGTCAATTCTTGATCTTAGAGCATAAGCCATTGCTGTCCTCTTCAGGAACGTTTTGCCTCTGCCCATGTGTTCAAGGCTTTTTCTCAATTTCTCTTCTATTAGTTTCAGTGCATCTGGTTTTATGTGGAGGTCCTTGATCCACTTGGATTTGATAATGGATCAATTTGCATTTTTCCACATGTTGACCTCCAGTTCAACCAGCACCATTTGTTAAAAATGCTGCCCTTTTTCCAGTGGATGGTTTTAGCTCCTTTGTTAAAGATCAAGCGACCATAGGTATGTGGGTTCATTTTTGGGTCTTCAATTCTATTCCATTGATCTTCTTGCCTATCTATGTACCAATATCATACAGTTTTTATTGCTATTGCTCTGTAGTATAGCTTGAGGTCAGGGATGGTGATTCCCCTAGAAGATCTTTTATTGTTGAGAATAGTTTTTGCTATCCTGGGTTTTTTGTTATTCCAAATAATTGTGAATTGCACTGCACACATTCTTTCTCTTTCTCTCTAGAAAACAAACAAACCAGTAAAGCAAAGCAAATAGAGGGGAGAGAAAAAAAAGGCATGAGAAACATACATGCAGGTACACACATACACACACACACACACACACAAATGCAAAATTGAGACCCATAATAGATAAGCAAAAAAACAAAGGTAAAAATATCCAAAGACAGCACTATGAGATAAAATCATCTCCAAAATTACCATCAAAGTTTTTTTGTTGACCATTCACTGCTGGGCATAGGGCTTCCTTAGTGTTGTTCCTGAGTACTTGTCAATTTCGGATAGCTTGTTTGGGGATATGAGCTTTTGTCCACTTTCCCATTTCAGCATTGTGATCCACCTGGTTTGGACCTGTGCCCAGCACTGTGCATGCTGTCACAGTCATATGTGCATCAGTCCTGTTGTGTCTAGAAGGCACTATTTACTTGGTGTCCTCCATTCCCATTGGCTCTCACCCTCTTTCTGCATCCTCTTCCACAGTGTTCTATGATCCCTGGAGGGAGGAATTTGATGGAGCCATTACCCTTAGGACTGAATGACCCCACCTCTCTTTGTGTATATATATTGTCTAGTTATGGGTCACTGTATTAGTTTCCATGTACTGCAGGATGAGACTTCTCTGATGATGGCTGAGCAGTATCTCTCAATATCACCTCCCCAGAGGTGGTAGGTCCAGGGTAAGAGCTGATGAATGGAGCAAACCAAAGCCTCATGCAATAGTCAACTTTGTTTAGAGTATCAGACAATCTGTATTTTGAGAATTTAGAAATGGTCATATGAATAAAGTTCACTTGAGTTCAGGCTACAAACATTCTGAATAACAACAGCAAGTAGAAATGGGTAATCTGAAACAAACCCATTCCTCTCTGCTATACCTGGAAGAGGCATGAAAACACATTCTAAGAAGAATCTCTTGGTATGAAGAAACTGAGATCAGAAAACCCTTGTCTTGTTTTCTTGAAATGCTTTCACAAACACTCAGAATTCTCCTCACACAGCCCCATTCCTGGACCATGTTCTGATATTTGATTATAGTAGAATCTGTCTAGGACCCATTTTATTGTTATGATTCTTTAGCAGAAATATAGTATCTGTTTTTCCCCTAGATCCATGCATGGCCTATCTGTTCTTGGGTTCTTAGCCACCTTGGAAATGTCAAGCATAGATTTCCTCTCATGGAAAGGTTTTGAAACCTATCAGATCGTAGCTGATTGTTCCTATATGTTTTTTGTCACCACTGTACCCATAGCATGCAGATATATCACCACTGTAGATCGAAGGGTTTGTAGCTGGGTTGGTACTTAGCTTTGGTAAGACTCCAGGGAGCCTTAGTTTACCAGGAACCCCGAGTAAATCACATAGAGTCATGAATCTAGGCAAAAAGGAAGAGGAATTTATTGTTCCAATGTGTTAGAGTCATCTTGTATCCAAAGGAGAGGCAATGACACCAGGCAGCCCATTTGGACAGTTTTTATAGGTTTAGGGCAGCAGCCATTAGGCCCAATGTAATTGGCAGAACAGTGTGACTTTTTAAACTTGTTGGTTTTTAGGGAATGAGGTGGCAAGGAAAGGACTTCCCTTGTCTGTAGGTGGCGTCCTGCGGAATGTGTCTACATGCTCTGTGCCTTCCCCACTCCCAGGTGTGTTCCCTCCCCTGTGGTTTGAGGAATGTTAATCAGCCTCTCCCATAAGTGTCCTATGACTTTTCGAAAGTTCCTGAGCTGACCAGGAATGTTAATTAGCCTCTCCCTTGGTGGGGACACACAACTGTTCCAAAGTTCCTGAACTGACCTCTTCACTTTCTCCCCCACTACTATGAAGCACCTACCTTCCTGTACCATGAACACTATCCTCAGTTGCACAAATTGCAAGTCTTTTTTTTTTTTAAGTTACATTTTAAGGAGTAGAAAAGGAGGTATAACTACAAGATTTCTAAAGTAAATGTTTCATGAAAAATACATATCAGGGATTTAAAGTCTGAAAGAAGCCAGTTGAAAGTTTCCTTGTGCTGACAGGGACACTAGGGCTGTCCAGGTCAAGGCCAAAGGTAATTAACTGTGGATGTGTCTGAAACATTAACTGGAATCAACATAAGTCACAGTCATTTCATGAAATATGTCATGGAAAAGTAATTCTGAGCTAACCTAAATAAACATAGCTAATAGATTCTGTATCTTTTTAGTATTCAAAGTTAAAGAGGTGAGATTTTAGGTTAGTTATGTAACAGTATTGTCATAATGGACTTTTTTTTAAATTAGAAAGCCCTCCTGCTTTTGAAATGTATTAAATGAATATGCATTTATAGATGCATGCCCACAGTGCTTGAAGTACACACACAGCATCAAAAGCAGCATCTTGCTGCATCCCACCTGTTCCTAGAATTGAGCACGCATTGTGTGCTTGGTACTATTGCAAAGCTCTTTTTTGCTTATAAGTAAGTTTCTGGCCTTGGAGGAGCAGGCTCTGCCCCCTGCCAGTGCAAATCTGAGTTCCTGGTGTCTATACTGTGAGAGTGAGAAGTTGATGTTGTAGTTGTCCCCTACTCTGATGGAAAGATAAAACAGTGGGCTTTTTCCAAATGTCAATGGAAGTATCCTCTCAAACATGTTATTTGAATGATTCATAAAGCCCAGTGAGAGTTTGCCCTTGCTCAAAGACAAAGAAAAAACATTTCAAAGGAAGAACTAATAGGTAGAATAAAATATTCAAAATAGGTCCTAAACATCTTGGGTGACGGGAAGTGGCATTGCCTAAGTAATTCAGCTCTTTCAGAATGCTTTATTCCCTCAGAGCACGTTTGAAGTTTGTACATGGTTTCTGCCTGCTCCAAATTTATTGAAAGAAGGCACAGTCAGACTAACAAAGATGCTATTTCGAAAACATATTTATGTAAATGTCATTTGCAGAAAACACTGTATTCCCAGGGCAAAAAAAAAAAATCAACTCAAAATTTTATGAAACATTGCTCTATAATTATCTTCCAAATCAGATACTAGAAGACCTTACTTGGACCAGTTCCCCTTGAGTATTTTGATAGGACATTTAAATCATTCTGAATCCTGCTATGCTCATTAACAATTTTCTAAGATAATTTTATGAACAATAATAAAAATCCTCAGAGACTATTTAAAACTGATTTTCAAAACTATGAATCACCACGACAAAAATAGTACAAAATTGCATATTAGAGTGGTTTTCTCCCTAGACAAACTGAAAGAAGAATCAAAAGCTTTCACTTCATTGAATAAAATATCTTCTTAACTCAAATTATTTATTTAAGAATTAAATATTTAATCAAATTATATGCCATATGTTTGTTGGGTTCTATACATGTGAAATAATATAAGACCAGTTTTCTGGTACAAATCATATGAGTTACATGCTCACTTACTTTTCTTGTTCATCCAGAGCCAATCTTCTGTTTTCACTCTGTGTGAGTCCTGTGAGATGCTGCCTAGAATAAGTATGATGTAAGTAGTTAGAGAAATTCTTTATTATACTGAAATCCCAGGGGGCTTAATGCCTGTTTCAGGATGGAGATAACTGTTATCATGATGGCTATGTTGGTAAAGCACTTGTACAAACATGAAACCTGTTCAAATCACCAAAATACATGGAAAACCAGATATGGTAGCATTTACATCCTCTGTTCCTCTGAGGAGATGGGTGATGAAGTCAAGAAAATCCTTCAGAGCATGCTTGGTGGAGAAAAATAACAAGATACAGTTTTGTGCAAGGAAGAAGAGTACCTACAGGTGAGATTTTCTTCTGACCTCCTCATACGCACCATGGTACACATATGCCTACATTCATTCACACAAACACACACATGCACACACACGTATTCACATGTGCATGTGCATGCCCATGAGCACACATGCACAGAAAGACAGAAAGAGTAAAATGTTAACAATAATGAAACAACTCCACTATAAAAATGTTGTAGTGTAAACCTTGGAACTTTCATTAATTACTTTTTGTGTTATTGTGACAAAACTATTCAATACATCCAACTTAAGGAATGAAAAAAATATCTTTTGCCTTAATATCTTGGGATTCAATATATTGGGATGAAAAAGATGCAACATCAGAAACATGAAGCTGTTACTAATATTATATCTGCAGTCAGGAAGCAGAGAAGAATGAATGCTGCTATTCAGTATCCTTTCTCCATTTTACTAAGTCTGGGCTCCCAGGCCCTAGAATGGTGCTGGTGACATTTAGCATGGGTATTCTCATCAGGAAAGAGAAGGAAACACTGTAATAAGCAGAGACTTTGGATTACTACCAAAAACCAGTGGTAGGTTGGTCTTTTGTTTGTTTTTTGTTTTTTGGACAGTTTTTATTTTTATTTTTTGGATGTACATATAAACTTACAATGGTTATAACAGCATGCACAAGACATGTGAAAGCTGAAGCCAAGAGATATGGTACCATACATTAGAGATTTCAAAAATTCTAACAGAAAAAATGTAGAAATAATAAATTCAGCAATGTGACAAAACACAGAATCAGTGTGTACAAATTCACAGATTTTCTATATACCACTACAAACAAACAAAGAAGGAGATCATGGACAAACTCTCATTCAAGAAATAAGTCTGGGAACTGAGCAGCGAGTTCTCAAATGAAGAAAATAAAATGACAAAGAAATATCTCAAAAGATACTCATGATTCTTTGTAATTCAGGAAAATGTAAATCCAAAGTACTTTAAGATTTCATCTTACCCCATATAGAATGACAAAAATCCGCAAAAGAACCAATAATAAATGCTGGACAGGGGGAAAGGAGACATTTGATATCAGTGAGATGGCAAAGGGATGCAGCCAACATAGAAATCAGTGTGGAGAGTTCTCAAAAAAATAAACTAGTATACCATATGACCCAATGATACCTCTCCCTGGCATCATCTGAAAAGACTCTGTCTTCTACTTTACAGATATTTAATTAGCCATTTCATTGCTACCATATCCAATAGCTAGGAAACAGAAACAACCTGAATGTCTTTCAGTCAATGGACAGATAATGAAAATGTGATGCATAGAGTCTGTGAAATACTATTCAGCTGTAAGGAAAAATTAAATCATGAACTTTTAAGGTAAAGCCATTGAACTAAAAAAAGATCACATTGGGTGAGGTAATGAAAACCCTGAAGGATAAATGTCATATGTCCTCTCCCATTGAAAGATTTTCCATCTGAAGCTCTGAATCTTCAGATTTAAATATGTAGCTTGTAATAACTTAAGACACCATGAAAATAAAACAGGACCATTGTCAGGATAGAGGGGTTAGGGAGCAATAGAGAAGGGGATAGCAGGATGTAAAGGATCTGAACTGGAAAATGGGAAGTGGTGGGGGATGGAAGTAAATACAGAAAGAGGGAGGAGGGCAAAGTGCAAGAGTTGGGTATATGTAGTCTGATAGGAAATGAGGAAAGGGTGCTCTGTAAGGAAGTGACAGAGAGATAAATACAAAAGAAGTAATAGAAGGATAAATGGTAGGAGGATAAGTGGTAGGAGGTAAAAATGTCTGGGAAAGCCATAAGGAATCATACTATTAATGATATACCTTGAAAAATCTTATAATACACATGTTTATGTGTATCAATATGCTTACATAAGTTTTTTAAATAATATGGACTGACAATACATGATCCAAGAACAAGACACCACCTTTAAAAAATACAAAATATAAGAAGCCCTCTTTTGAGTTGTTGTCAAGGGTTGACCAAGAGATGCCCAAAACATGCAGCCTATAGTTGCTGACCTTACTTTCTCTCCAGAGAGGAACAAATGTCCCTATTGCTGAAGACACCATGAACTTCCGTAACAGGTCCCAGAGGCCTCTGAAGTAGAATTGACCTGATGACCTCCTCCCTAAGGACTAGATTTTATGGTACCAAAAGGCATCATGCAAACTCCCAAAAAAGGGGAAACCAAACTTTCTACCCAGCTATGGTGCTTATGAAACACATCCATGACCAGGATAGTACAACTCTAAGGATATAATAGTGGCACACATGCATTGGCAGTAGCCAACAACTCTCTCTTTGGATTTAAATAGAGACCAGCTCAACAAAAGTAACATAATGGCTGTTACTGGAATCCTAGGCAACTCCCAAGGGCTAATGAGAACCTACAACCAATACTTTACTAAACTAGAATAATACTTAACTACAGTTTAAATATTTGTTCTTTTACTCAGAGTTAAGTGTAGTCTTTGCCCTCATCAAGAAAACTTCTCTGAAGCAGAAAGAGACCAATATAGAAAATCACAACCAATCAAAATGCAGAGATATAAAGCCCCATCCAAATGGAAACATCTACAAAACACTCCCATACCTAAGGCTCAGGGAATATTGTGGAAGAAGAGGCAGAAAGATTCTTAAGAGTCATAGGACCAGTGCATTTGTTTTGAGATTGCTTCTGCTACTAATGTCAGAAGCTACCCTTTAAAGTCTCACCAACATGACTGCCCTTACATGAACTAAATAAAGATGACAAGAATAAACATGCCAAACTAAACAAGGAAAAGTCCACTAGGCCTCAACCATACATAAGGAGCACACTGATTGGTTATTCAATACCAAGTGGTCAGCCTTCAAAGCATATATACAAGTAACATTATACAGACATAGCAGCCTTTATTTAGAAATATATATGTATATACATGCTCACATGTGCATGCAATAATCACTAATGAAAGAAAAGTCCACGAATTTGAAAGAGAGCAAGGGGAGGCATATGTGAGCATTTGGAAGGAGAAAAGGGAAGAGAGAAATAATGTAAGTATATTATAATCTCAAAAATAAAGGGGAAATTTTATAGAAAAATTAAAACTAAAATTAGTAGCAGCAAAAGAAGTTGCTACTAGTTGAAGGAAGCTTTAAATCAATGGTTTCTATTCATATCTATATAATAAAATGATCTTGAAGTTACACAAAGAATAGTCTGACAAACTCCCTGGAGAAATACAATCACCATAGCTGTGAAAAAGGTAGCTACATCTGTCTCATTCATTGGTCCCTAAACAAACAAAACAAAATAAGGGATGCTAAAACTTATTAATAATCAAAAAGAATGCAAGAGAAAACCATAGGAAGATTAATGTTGTGCTGGCCTGGTTGGCTAAGACTTAAAGATTCAGGCATAGGGTGTTTAGCAAAAGGAACACACACAAGTTACAATAAACATAAGAGTTTGAATAGGCCTCACCTTAATCCCATAGTTACTGTTGGTCAAACACCTTCAAAAAACTTCCATGTGTGAATCATGAGATGACTCTAGTGAATCTGTAATCTGTAGCTCACTATTTTCAAAACTCAAAAGTTGGAAAAGAGAAAGGCAAAGTGTGGGCACACACATACACATACACACACACACACACACACACACACACACACACATTATAAGGGAAGCTGATAAAAAGGCTTATTGGATAAAGGTGTTCCACTAAGTCTAATGATGTGAGTTTACTCGCTAGAACTCACATAGTAGGAATCTATGATCACTACACACAGCTGGACGCACAAGAGCACATATGCATACAAACACACAAATAAATTAAACTTTTAGTCAAATAAATTGACATTATAAGGCATTAAAATCAAACAAAACAATGAATATATATACAACTAGACAATGAATAAATCTCAAAAAAATATAACACTGAGTAAATTATTTCAGTCAAAACTAGTACATGAAGTATGGTTTCCTGTAAATCAGTTTCTCGGAATGGAGTAGATTCAGTGACAGTGTTTATCTAGGATTACAGGTACTTATATTAGACCACCTAACTGTACTGACTAGTGTAATTGCTAAGAAGTTGAGCATCTGGATGTGCAGTCAGGAAGTAGACATGGACTGCAACAGATCAGGCTCCAGCATATTTTCAGTCTTCTCAGCAGTTCTGACGGCATATTGGATCAGCAAGGAATTAAAGTTTAAAGAAATCAAAGATCTAGAAAAGAAATAGAGACAAGTGATCCCTCTTAATCAGCACATTCTCTACTCTACAGCCAACAGAGAGAGAATATTTATCTATACTGAACAGGTACAGATTTTTTCTTGACATTATTCCCTCTACGTTACAATATGACAGATCGTTTCATTGTATTCACAATGAACACCCACCATTTAAGTGTGAGTACTATAAAGATGATTGAAAGCCTAAAGGAAAATCTATACCAATTGTATGAGAACACTTTAGAAGTTCATTTTTACAAGGCACTAGAGAGCATTGGAACCCATCCCATATAGATACAAAGGGGCAGTGCTTTGCACAGCTGCACCCCTTCCAGCACTCTCCAATAGTGATAGTTGAACACAGTCACCTCCCTTCTGCTCATAATCATGCTTCTAGTACACATCAGCACATCAGCTCACAGAAGTAAATCATTAAGTAAAAGCATGGCAACTATCACTTTCGTAGGACTAGTTAGTTATTTCCATGTCCCATTTAATCCAATCCCTTCTTGGGTATTGGCAACAACTCTGTTGCTTGCAACCAAATTCTCTTTGGGAGTTTGTTAGAGTCAGAATATGTAGATGATTAGCTGTGTCCTTATTTTTAATGAAACTTATCTTTGAATATTAAATTGCCCCAAGAGTTATACCCAAATGTATTACTTTCATCTGTGTCACTTATCTGTTCACAAGCCAGCTCAAAAATAAATTATTCCACTCAAAATTTGTTATTCAGACTTGATTAAACTCATAGGTTATTTTTTCAATAGGAGCTAATGGAAATTTTAAGTAAAGAAATCAATTGAAATGGATAATTACTTTTTTGAAATATAAAGCAATGAATAAGGAATTACCTTTGTTAGAAATTTTTAAAAAGTATAAATTTTAGGAGTAGTTGAACATTATTTGCCAGTAATTTAAATGAACTTTAGGCTTATTCAGTGTTTAGTAACCATGAAATAGATTTCTTCCTAAATATGTTTACTATATGCCAAAGCTCTTCATACATATCTTGAAATACACTACCCAAAGACACTTTTGCCAAAACTAGTTCTTTGTTTAGAGATGTCTGTCTCAAGAAGTTGATTTTTCTCAGCTACTTCTACTATCTAAGAATTCAGTGATCTCACTCTAACTTATTTAGTTAGTGTAAAAAGTTATAGATTACTAACAATACACAGAAGATAAATTCGCTCCCAAAGTATTGGTGTGGATTTTTACTACTATAGCTGTGTAGAACAGCTTGAAATCAGAGATGGTGATACCTCCAGTTCTATGAGTATTCAGATTATTGTATCTATCTTTTCTTTACCATGAAATAGAGTATTGTCCTTTCAGGGTCTGTAAAGAATTGTTGAAATTTTTATGAGGATGGCATTGAATCAGTAGATTGTTTTTAGTAAAATGGCCATTTTTACTATGTTAATCCTACTGATCCATGAGCATGGGAGATCTTTCCTTCTTCTGATGTCTTTATTTTCTTTCTTCAAGTATTTGAAGTTCTTGTTGTATAGGTCTTTCACTTGCTTTGTTAGAGTTACACCAAGATACATTATAGTACTTGATGATATTGTGAAGGATGTTGTTTCCCTAATTTCTTTCTGAGCCCATTTGTCATTTGTATACAGGAGGACTACTGATTTTTTAAGTTAATTTTGTATCTAACCACTTCACTGAAGGTATTTTCAGCTGTAGGCATTCCCTTGTAGAATTTTGAGAGTCCCTTACATATCATTTGAAAATAATGATCCTTTGACATCTTTCTTTCCGATCTGTATCCCTTTGATTTCTTTCAGTTGTCTTATTGCTCTAATTAGAATTTCAAATATTATAGAGAATATATATGGAGAGAGTAGAGAACCTTGTGTTGTTCCATATTTAAGTGAAATTGCTATGTCTTCATTTAATTTGATGCTGGCTAAGATTACTGTAAATTGCCTTTATTTTATTTAGGTATGTCCCTCTTGACCCTAATCTCTACAAGACTTTTATGGTAAAGGGTTTTGAATTTTGCCAAAGACTTTTCAACATCTAATAATATAATCACACGTTTTTTTTTTCCTCTCTCAATTTGTGTTGGATCCTGCTAATTAAGGTTCAAATTCGCCATGCTACTGTCCTGGTAGCTCTCTGAGCTCGGTGCAAAATAGAGGACTCTCTTTACCAGAAGGGCTTCTTCTTCTCTGACTTTGTCTGGGGAGCTCTAAACCCCTGCCCTCTCCACCTGAAGAATGTCACAAAACCTTGGTGAGATTACAGGTTCAGCTTCCTTTCTCTCAATAAGAACATGTCCACCAAGCACCTCTAATTTCTAGATTGACTCTCCATGCAAATGAGGCATTATTCGGTAACCTAAACTGTAGCCAATGATAATTACACACCCTAGAAATCCCTACCCCTTCTCCAAAAGCAAAGTACCCCTTGATTCACTCCAATTAAAGTTGAGCTGTCTGTCTGAAGCTGATCCGAGAAGTCTGTCATTCCATCATACTCGCAGGCCATCTGAACCCTGTTCTTCGAGTCTGTTCCCTTCATCCTCAGGGGCCAGTGACCAGCAGCCCCAGGGGAGGTTGGACCACTACTTTGTTTATTTGGTTGTTTACACTGACTTTCATAGGTTGAACCATTGTCACTTCTCTGGGATGAATCATCAACCGTGATTATGGTCGACAATATTTTTGATGTGTTCTTGCATTAGGCTTTCCAGTATTTTATTAAGTATTTTCACATTCATGTTCATAAGGGAAATTGGTCTATAATTCTCTTTCATTTTTGAATCTTTGTGTGGTTTTGGTGTCAGAGATGTTCCTCTTGTTTCTATTTTGTAGAATAATTTAAGAAGTATTGGTGTTAGTTCTTTTTTTCAAAAGTATAGTAAGATTCAATAAAACTGTCTGACTCTCGGCATTTGCGGAGGGACAGGGAGACTTTTAATGACTGCTCCAATTCCTTAGGAGTCACAGGTCTAATAATTATATTGTCTATCTTATCTTGAATTAACTTTGCTATGGGGCATCTATCAAGAAAATTGTCCATTTCTTCTATGTTTTCCAATTTTGTGGAGTACGGGTTTTTTAAGTAGGACATCATGATGATTTCTTAGATTTCCTCTGTGTTTATTTTTATCTCCCCAGTTTTCATATCTGATTTTGTTAATCTGTATATTTTCTCTTTGTCTTTTAGTTAGTTTGTTTTAATAAGGATATATCTTGTTGATTTTCTAAAAAAAACTTTCTCTTTTGTTTCATTGATTCGTTGTATTGTTCTCTTTGTTTCTATTTTGTTGGCTTTATCCCTGAGTTTGATTAATTCCTGCCATCTACTTCTCTTGGGTTGCTTGCTTCTCTTTGTTCCAGAGCTTTCAAGTGTGCTGTTAAGTTGCTAGTATGAGATCTCTCCATTTTCTTTATGTATACACTAACTGCCATGAGCACTTTCATTTTGTCCTGTAAACTTGAGTATATTGTGTATTCATATTTATTGAATTCTAGGAAGTCTTTAATTTCTTTCATCCATCCATTTTCATTCGTTTCCATGAGTTTCTAGAGTTTCTGTTGTTAAACTCTAGGTTTAATTTATAGTGGTCTAATTAGATACAGGAAGTTATTTCAATTTTCTTGTATTTGTTGCAAGCTGTTATGTAACGAGTATGTGGTCAATTATGGAAAAAGTTCTATGAGTTCTGACAAGAAGATATATTTTTTTGTGTTTCAGTTAAATATTCTGTGAATATCTCTTAGGTCTGTTTGGTTTATAATGCCTTTTAGCTCCAGTATTTCTCTGTATTATTTTTGTCTGGACAACCTGTCCACTGGTGAGAGTGAGTATTGTAACCTTCCACTATCAGTGTGTGAGAGGCAATGTGTGGTTTAAGACTAAGTAAGGTTTCTTTTACAAATGTGTTTGCCCTTGCATTTGGGCATAGAGGTCTAATTTATAGTGGTCTAATTAGATACAGGAAGTTATTTCAATTTTCTTGTATTTGTTGCAAGTTGTTTTGTAATGAGTATGTGGTCAATTTTGGGGAAAGTTCTATGAGTTCCGACAAGAAGATATATTCTTTTGTGTTTCAGTTAAACATTCAGTTAAAAACTGAAAGGTTGTCTTGGTGCATTTTTTCTTCAATGAAATGCTTTTTCATGTCTCTTTTGATTAATTTCAGTTTGAAATTTACTTTGTTAGATATTATAATGGCTACAATATCTTGATTCTTAGATTTATTTGTTCATTTATTTGGAAAGCCTTTTCTAATCCTTTACTCTGAGGTAACGTCTACTTTTTATATTGAGGTATGTTTCCTATATGCAGTGGAAGGATGGATCCTGTTTTCAAATTCATTCTGCTAGTCTGTGCCTTTTTACTGGGAAATTGATTCCATTCACCCCTGATATCTGATCAATTTCTTTTTTTCCCCTCCCTTTCAAATGTCCTCCCTTGGACTCTCCTTGTTGCTTAGCTTCTTTGGGTCTGTGGACTGTATCATAGTTATACTATATTTTATGACTAATATCCACTCATAAGTAACTACATTCCATATATGCCTCTCTGGGTCTGGGTTACATCACTCATCATGATGTTTTCTCGTTCCATTTGTCTGCAAATTTTATGATGCCATTATTTTTAATAGCTAAGTAATAGTCCATTTTGTAAATGCGTAACATTTTCTTTATCTGTTCTGTAGTTGAGAGACATCTAGGTTGTTTCCAGGTTCTGGCTAATAAATCTGCTATGAACATAGTTGAGAAGTGTCTTGTAGTATTTTAGAGCATGTTCTGGGTATATTCACAGGAGTAGTATACCTAGGTGTTATGGTAGATCATTTCCCAGACTTCTTAGAAACTGTGAAATTGATTTTCAAAGTGATTGCACAAGTTGGCACTCCCACCAGCAATGGAGGAGCATTCCCCTTGCTCCATTATCCTCCCCAGCATGGGGTGCCACTTGAATTTTTGATCCTAGCCATTCTGACAAGGGTAAGATGGCATCTCAGAATCATTTTGATTTCCATTTTTCTGATAACTAGGGACATCGAAAATTTCTTTGAGTGTTTCTTAACCGTTAGAGATTACTCTATTGAGAATTTCTATGTTTGGATCTTTACCCTATTTTTAATTGGGTTATGTGATTTGTGGATGTCTAATTTCTTGAGTTATTTCTATATTTTGGATATCAATCTTCTATTGGATGTAGCCTGCTGAGTTTTTGTTTGTTTGTTTGTTTGTTTGTTTTTGTTTCTTTGTTTTTTGTTTTTTTGTTTTGTATTTGTTTTGTTATGTTTTGTTTGCTATTGATCATGTCTTTCACTTTACGGAAGCTTTTCTGTCTCATGAGGTCCCATTTATTAATTGTTGACCTTAGTACCTGAGATGTAGGTATTTGGTTCATGAAGTTGTCTCTTGTGTCAGTAAGTTCAAAATTATCCCCCACTTTATCTTCTTTCACACTTGGTGTATCTTGTTTAATATTGAATGAAGTCTTTGATCTACCTCGACTTGAGTTTTGTGCTGGTAGATATAAATCTATTTGCATTCTTCTACATGCAGACATCCAGTCAGACCAGCACCATTTGTTGGAGATGCTTTCTTTTTTTCCATGGTATGGCTTTGACTTTCTTGTCAAAAACAAGTGTTCAAAGGTGTATGTGTTTGCTTCTGGGTATTCCATTTGATTCCATTGATCAACCTGTTTGCATTTATTCTAATATTGTGTGGTTTTTATTACTATTGTTCTGTAGTACAGCTTGAAATTAAGGATGGTGATATCTCTAGTAGTTCTTTTATTGTACAAGATAATTTTAGCAATCATGGGTTTTCTATTTTTCCATTTAAAGTTGAGTATTTTTCTCAAGGCCTGTAAAGAATTCTGTTGTAATTTTGAGGGAATTGCATGAATCAGTAGATTGGTTTTAGTAAGATGGCTCTTTTTACTATGTTATCCTACTGATCCACAAGTACAGGAAATATTTTCATTGAAGTTCTTGTCATATAGGACTTTCACTTGCTTGGTTAGAGTTACAAGATATTGTATATTATCTGTGGCTATTGGAAGGATGTTGTTTTCCTAATTTCTTTCTCAGCCCATTTTTTGTTTGTATATAGGAGGAGTTCTGTTTTTTGTTTTATGTCTTTTCTTTTTAGATACTTTTGTATCTAGCCACTTTGCTAAAGATGTTTATCCACTAGAAAAGTTTCCTGATACAATTTTTTGGGGTAACTTATGTATATTCATATCATCTGCAAATAGTGATCCTTTGGCTTTTTCATTTCCAATTTGTATCCCTTTGATTTTCTTTAGTTGTCATATTGCTCAGTAAATATGGAAAGAGTGGACAGCCTTGTCTTGTGGCTGATTTTAGGAGAATTGCTTTAAGTTTCTCTTCATTTAATTTGATATTGGCTATCATCTTCCTGATTATTGCTTTTATTGTGCCACGTGTCCCTGATCTCTCCAAGACTTTTATCATGAAGGATTGCTGGATTTTGCCAAAGGCTTTTTCAGCATCTAATGGGATGATTGTGTGTGTGTTTTTGTCTTTTTCTTTCAGGTTGTTAATATGGCCACTTACATTGATGGATCTTCATGTCTTGAACCATCCCTGCATCTATTTCTGGGATAAAGCTTACTTGATTATGATGAATAATGTTTTTTGGTGTTTTCTTGGATTCTTTTGTGAGTATTTTGTTAAGTATTTTTGTATCAATTTTCATAGGAAAAAATGATCTGAAATTCTCTTTCTTTGTTGAATTTTTGTATGGATTAAGTTTTAGGGTGACTGTGGCTTATACAATGAATTTGACAGTGTTCCATCTGTTTCTAATAATTTGAAAAGGATTTATGTTAGCTTGTGCTAAGACCATCTAGCCCTGCACTTCTTTTCTCTTCTCTTCTCTTCTCTTCTCTTCTCTTCTCTTCTCTTCTCTTCTCTTCTCTTCTCTTCTCTTCTCTTCTCTTCTCCCCTCCCCTCCCCTCCCCTCCCCTCCCCTTCCCTTCCCTTCCCTTCTCTTTTCTTTTCTTTTCTGCTTCTATTTCTTATGGGGTTATAGGTCTGTTTAAATTGTTTATCCAATCTTGATTTAATTTTGGTAAGTGGTCTCTATCTAAAAAATCATCTATTTCATTAGATTTTCCAACTTTGTGGATACAGGTTTTTGAAGACCTAATGATTCCATATTGAAGTACAGCTTTGATCCATGATATTTTAATAAGATACATGGAGCTATTTCAATTTTATGATATCTGTTGAGACTTACTTTGTGACCAAGTATATAGTCAATTTTGCAAAAAGGTTCCATGAGGTGCTGAGAAGAAGTTATATTCTTTTGTGTTTGGGTGAAATGTTGCATAGCTACCTGTTAAATATCTATTTGGGAAATTATGTCTATTAATTCCATTATTTCTCTGAATAGTTTCTGTCTGGATGACTCGTCTATTGGTGAGATCGAGGTGTTGAAGTCTTCCACTATCAATGTATGGAGTTCAATGTGTTATTTAAGCCTAGTAATGTTTTCTTTGTAAATGTGGGTGTCCTTACATTTGTGTCATAGATATTTAGAATTGAGACATTATCTTGGTAACATTTTCCTTTAATGGATAGGAAGTATTCTTTCGCATCTCTTTTGATTAATCTTGATTGAACGTGCATAGGTATTAAAATAGTTACTCCTGTTTTCTTCTTGGGACCATTTACTTCAAAAATCTTTTTCCAGCCCTTTACTCTGAGGTAATGACTATCTTTGATGTTGAGGTATGTTTCATTTATGCAGCAAAATGATCCTGTGTTTGCATCCATTCTGTTAGCCTGTGTCATTGTGTTGGGGAATTGAGCCCACTGATGTTGAGAGAGATTAATGACCACTATTTGTTAATTATTGTTGTATTGATGTTAGTGGTGGTAGTGTGTGTATGTGTGTCTGTGTGTATATATGTGTGTCTGTGTGTGTGTGTGTTTACCTTCCTTTGGTTTTTCTAGTGTGAAATTATTTATTACTAGTGTTTTATTGGGTGTAACTAACCTCCTTTGGTTGGAGCTTTCATTCTAGTATCTTCTGAAGAACTGGATTTGTGGACAGATATTGTTTAATTGTTTTTTTTCCTGGAATATATTTTTTTTCTCCATCTGTGGTGATTGAAAGTTTTGTGAATATAATACCCTTGGCTGGCATCTGTGATCTCTAATAGATTGTCAGACAGCTGTCCAGACTCTTTTGGCTTTGAGAATATTTGTTGAGAAGTCAGGTGTATTTATAATAGGTCTCCCTTTATATGTTATCATTTTTCCATTGCAGATTTTAATATTGTTTCTTTGTTCTGTACATTTACTGTTTTGATTAGTATGTGGAGAGAGGGTTTTCTCTTGGTCCAGTTAACTTGATATTCTCTAAGCTTCTTGTAAGTTTATAGGCATCTTTCCTTTTTTGTTTTATTTATTTATTTATTTATTTATTTATTTATTTATTTATTCAGTGTACATCTAAATCACAGCCTCTCTTCTCACAGTCCTTCCTTACATGCCCCCTACCATTTCCCTTCACCTCTGAGAAGTAGGAGATCCCTTTCAGGGTACCAGCACACCCTGGCACCTCAATTCACTGTAGGACAAGGTACATCCTCTCCCAGTAAGGCCAGACAACACAGATCAGTTAGGGAAATAGGATCCATAAGCAGCACAGTGTCAGAGTAAGCCTCAACTACAGTTGTTGGGGTACCTGCATGAAGTTGAAACTGTATATCTGCCAGACCTTGTACACCCTTTGGTTGGTGGTTTAGTTTCTAGGAACCCCCAAGTATCCAGTATTTTTACTCTGTTGGTCTTCTTGTGGAGCCTCTATCCCCTCCAGTTTCCTTATCCTTCCACTAACTCTTCCACAAGACTTCCCAAGCCCAGTCTAAAGTTTGGCTGTGGGTCTCTGCATCTGTTTCACTCAGCTATTGAGTGGCCCTCTCCATAGAAGAAACAACTACTACTGTGACTGCACAGGTAGTGGATTCACAGGGACACACGGTGAGATCTTGACGATGCCTCTTTGTTGATCAAAGCCTTGTCACAATGATACAACATGTAAAGATGCTGTTGACAGCTATATATGTTACTGTTGGCCTAGACATACAGATACCCTCTGTGAGATGGACAAAACAAATTCAGTAGCAATCCCTGCCAATTTGGGTGGGGATGTGCTGAGCTGTCTTCAGAGGATAGACAGACATATACTACAGTCCTGCTTTCCTCAGCCAGCTACCTCAGACTACATTTGTGTTTGTCAGTTTGGATTCACAGACAGGAGCCGAGGCATCTCTTTCTTTAGGGTAGGGAAATTTTCTTATATGGTTTTGTTGAAAATACTTTCTGGAATTTTGAGCTAAGAATCTTTTCCTTCTTCTATTCCCATTATTCTTAGGTTTGGTCTTTTCATAGTGTCTCATATTTCCTGGAAATTTTGGGTCAGAAACATTTTATATTTAAGTTTCCTTGACTGATGTATCAGTTTTTTCCTTTATGCCTGAAATTTGTTCTTCTATCTCTTGTATTCTGTTGGTGATGATTGTATTCATAGTTTCTGTTCTCTTACCTAGGTTTCCCATCTCAAGATTTCCCTCAGTATGTGTGTTCTTTATTGTTTCTATTCCTGTTTTCAGGTTTTGACAGGTCTATCCATTTCCTTCACTGTTGACTATATTTTCCTGTATTCTTTAAGGAATTTATTTATTGCCTCTTGAAAAGCTTCTATCATCTTCATAACATTTGTTTTAAGGTCATTTTCTTGTGCTTCATCTATGTTAGAATATCTTGCTGTAGTGGAATAGGGGGGCTCTGATGGTACCATATTGTTCTGGCTTTTGTTGGTTGTGTTCTCATGCAGGCCTAGAGCCATCTGTGTTTTGGGATTTTACAGGTTTAAAAGCTAATTTCTGAGTTTAACTTTGTTAGATTTATTTTTTGGAATTTTTTAAGCTTGTTTTTTGTTTCCTCTCCATTTTCTGGCCAAAGTGGCCTAGTGTTTTAGTGACTAGTGTGTCTTCAGGTCGAGAAGGCTGTCTCCTCTGGGTTTCTTTGACCTACGTGGCCTCTGGGATTATGAATGCTAACATTACTTCTAGGGTCTCTAGTGACTGCATGGCCTAGGTTCCCTGATGCCAGAGTGGCCTCCAGGAAGGCAGGTAGAATTGTAGGCTGCAAAGCAGATCCCAGAAGATGGGGTACAGTGTACTGTTGTTGGGTATGCTTTAAGGGGAGTTAGTGGTTAGGGACTTGAGGCAGGGTCTTACCTAGTTGGCCCTGGTGCCAGCAGGCCTCCATGAATACAGGGAGAGTTGTGAGCTAAAAAATGGAGCTCAAGAGATGGGGTCCTAAATGCAGTTTTAAGGTTATGATAAATATTAAGACATTATTACAAAGATATTTCACTTTATACAAACATTTTTAAACTTAACTTTAATCTCAATGCACTATCAAAATTTTAGTAAGTTGTGAAAATTTATAAATCACTGAAGTAAAGGTTTTGATTAATAGACATGTGATCTGATAATGTTTTGCATGTTAACTTAGTTTTGGTGAATATATAAACTTGATACTAAATGCTAATCTCGCATATTATGAAAGAACTGGGACGAAAACTAAACATAGCACGTTTAAAGTCAGGAAAGCCTTTGGCTCAGGCATGCCCATCAAGAATCATGTGGTTAATAGCAAGAAATTGTAGCTTCTCTCTGTGAATGTTGATTTCAAAGACAAATCAACATCTGATAGACAGTCTTGTTCAGTCACATGTTTAGTGAATATTACCAACAAAGGTAGCCCAGGAGTAGCCTCCCATACCTGTTGTTTGATGACCAGGCCTAAAACTCCACAAAATTGAAAAGACAACTCAATTCATGAGGTGAAATGTTTATATAAACAACAAAATATATTCAAGGCCTATGAGAAAAGTGCTTAAGGACTTCTAAAAGGCATAGAAGCAGATTTGAACAAGGAGATATTCATCACACATCCTGAATATGCCCTTATAAGTGCATGTTTCTTTGCAAATATAATTTTATAAATTTAATGCAATCTCAGAAAGAAAAAAGAACTGACTTCAGATTCTCAGGGGCTGCTTCTTCAGCTTCAGTGACAGAGTCCAGAGGCCACACTCACCCAGTCAATACATGACAGCTTCACTGCATAGGCCAAACCATGCAAGTGGCAGAAGTCCAAGGCCTAGCAGTCAACTGAGCCACAGGCAAACAACCACAATTTGAGGGTATTCCATACTTGAAAGACGAATTTGTTTTTAAATTTCTATTTTAATTAAAATATAATTACATATTTACTCTCTTCTCCTTCCCCTCCAAACTTTCCCATATGCTCCCTCCAACTGACTCACCCCCAGCCTCCATCTCAAACTCATTGCCTCCTTTTCCTTAGGGAAAAAGGGATGGAGCCATTGAAGAGGAAGTACACTCTGAAATCTTTCAAATAATTTTAAAGCAGTCTCCATCTATTAACATTTCAGTTATTTGAACCAGTTTTAGCATAAAAAGCAATACGAGAGAGCTTAGCCCTCTTTACATCAATTGTCTTTACATCAATTTTAAAGGGAAATCTACCCAGAATTTGGCTGGAACTGT
Organism: Grammomys surdaster; assembly: GCF_004785775.1. Taxonomy (NCBI): domain Eukaryota; kingdom Metazoa; phylum Chordata; class Mammalia; order Rodentia; family Muridae; genus Grammomys; species Grammomys surdaster. The sequence continues at coordinate 1,311,690 of NW_021620970.1, read as the reverse complement.
TTTATTGAGGACTCTCACCTGTATTCGAGTAAAGGAAACAAAAATAGTGTGAAAGAGAAGTTGAGTTATGACATGCCAATGAACTTGATGACTTCCGAAGTGGTCAGAGGGAGACATGCCTTTGTCCTCTCTAGTTGGCCAGTTGCCTGGGTAAGTGAGCATATGGGTAGAGCAATTTATCCTCAAGTGAAGCAAAGGGTAAGGGGCTTAGACAGGTTCATGGGTTGTGACTCAGAATTAACCGTCAGGTGCCAGAGAACATTAATGCAAGCCTTAAGAGTTCCTGAAAGGATGGGGCTTGTACACCACAAAGCACTCTCCATCCAGGCCTTCACCAAAGAAGACAATGGAGCTGTTCATATTATGTAGGTATATACCACTGCCCAATATACTCATTAAAATGATCAGTCATATTTGTCTATGCATCTCTGAACTCCACAAAGTTACCACTACAGTCTCCCAAAACTCATGTTAAAATCTTAAACCCCAATGATAGTATTAAGAGATGGGATCTTTAAAAGATAATTAGATAACTTGAATGAAGGCCTCTGGTACTAGATTAGGGACTTGTAAAAAGAACTGCACAACTTCTTACCTCTAGTTTACTCATCCTCATGTTCCCTTCCCTCTTCCTTTATCCCAAAAATGGAGTCCTATGGAATTAAAGCCCATATAAGAAGGGTCACAGCGAAATTTCTCCCCTCTCCCTCCATCTTCCTTCCACATGCATTTTTCTTCTCCCTATTCTGTCATGTGAGTATAAAACAAAGTGGCTTTCTGCAAACTGGACAATGAACCATCAGCAGACACTGGTTCTGCAGGCACCATCATCCTGGACTTTCTGCCCTGCAAATGTTAAGGAAAAAATTCACCCATTAATAATGGACCATACTCTACTGTATCAACCCAAATAAATTAAGATCCACTTACATGCACATAAGATTCAGTAACTGGTTTCGGTGTCACAGACTTCCAAAGATAGGACATTAGTGGATTAACAGATTATTGTGATAAATAATCAAGGAGAAAAGCCAGTTAGAGAAGAAAAGAAGATGGAGGAGGGCCATTTTGAATGAAACAACTTTTAAAGGAGTGATGGTTTGACTAAATAGAAATTTAAAAGGGGTTAAAACTATGGAATGATAGTCACAGGACATTTCTTCTAGAAAACAGACTTTAGGTCATTTTCTCAGTCTTTATGTACTCCTGAAGTTAGAAAGGATTGCAAATAAGTCTAAGGAAAGATTCTGCACATTGAAGGAAGCAATGTATAGAAGGGGAATGACAGTTAAACTAGATACAGGAGTATCTTTGTAGGAAAGACAAGGAAAATGCTAGAATTCGATCATAAAGTACATTCCTGCTCTGTTTCAGGACATAGGCTGCATATGAGGGATTAAAATAGGATTATGTGTGGAAAAGTTACTCTATCTTCAAGATCCAAGTGCTCAAGTACATAGAATAACACAAGTATATGAATTCAAACATACATACATACATACATACATACATACATACATACACACACAGAGAGAGAAAGAGAGTGGGAGAAAATGAGAAAGAGAGAGACTGAAAGAGACTCACTCCTTCATATGTATTTCCACGGAACAGTATGCAATTTCAATAACTGCGTATAATGTATGATGAGCAGATACATATCATTTGTGTTGAGAGCATTCAAAAATCTTTGAAACTGTCAACTTGTTTTGTATAGGGTTTTGTATCTTATATTTGAAAGCTTTCTAGTAATTTCCACATGTGTCATTTAAATGATCCATTTATCTCGCCAAGTTATTAAACAAAGAATTGAGCCTGTAATAGACGCACCTCCTTGGAATGCCTTGGAAAGTTGATGTGCTTAGTTAAGTAAGTTCATAGCAAGTACTCACAGCTCAGCGGTCCACATGCCCCAATATCCTCTGTCAATTCTGATCCCAGGCCTCTGTTATTCTAGGGTGTTTATTAGGGAGCAATAGCTCAACAGTGTCTAGGGCATATCATGGTCTTTAGCTAGAAGTGAAATGTTTTTCCTTTCCTTATCCATTTCTTCAAAGACTCTCATCATCATCAGAGCAGAGATGAACCAATACAATAGTTTCTTTATCTTCCCAAGGCCCATGAACACTTTTAGTTAGGCTTGTCTTTCTTGAGCACCCAGGAATCACTGGTGGTGGGCACAGTCTTCTAATAGACTTAACCTCTCAGAGTCACAGCCTGAATACTCTGTTCCATTCCTGTTAGTGAGCTGTGGTGCTAATTAGCATTTCTTCCAACAGCTCTGTCTTTGTCTCAGTTTCAGCTTTCTTCCATTTCCTCTTCCTTTCCCTAGAACTTTCTTTGCTCCTTATTGTGTAGCCAAAGTGCGCCATGAATATGAGTTCCACAGTATATGTTGCATATCAGGACTGACTCCAAAAGTTTTCTTGTGCTAGGCAAGTTCTGCTAAAGAACAAAAGTGCAATTTTCAATACGAAGACATAATGTTGTCTGGAAGCCTGAGGACAGCAGTTAAACCCATTGAAAATCAATGAAAAGCCCTTTAAGGGTCACTATTCCCTTTAATGACATTTTTCTTAATGCTGGATGTCCCATACCACCAGGTAATAGGATTGATTTTTATATAACTCTAGTTCAGAAAAACACAGGGAAGATGGAATGATGAAGAAGAAAGAGAAATTGAATTTCTCTGCCATCTCATTCCCACATCCAGAAACAATTGCTACACATGAGCGGTTAGGAAACTGTTTTCAACTACTGTATGTGAGGGGTGGACATCTTTTTTCTTTCTTCTTTTTTTCTTCTTTCTTTTCTTCTTCTTCTTCCTCCCTCCCTCCCTCTTTCCCTCCCTCTCTCTTTCTCTCCCCCCCTCTCTCTTTCTGTGTTCTTTCCTTCTTTCTTTCCTTCCTTCCTCCTTTCCTCTCTTGAGTACAAATGTTTTGCCAGAATGTCTGTGCCCAACCTGTGTGCCTGGTGCTCACAGAAGCCAGAAGATGGTACTGGCTCACCTGGAACTAGAGTTATAGATGGTTATGAGCCACCACGTGTGTGATGGAAATTGATCCTTTGCAAGAGTAGTGCATACTTTTTAACCACTGACTAATCTCTCCATCTCCAGAGATGTTTAAGCACTCTTCAAGATTCCAAAACAATCTCTAATTTGTAGGAAAAATATTGTGCCCTCATGTAATTTCTTTATAAATACAAAATAAAGACAAAGATGCCAACCCATTAGAAGTTGGACATGTTCCAGCTATATCTTTTGGTAATTTCATAGAATAGTTGCATGTTTTAGAAATCATAAAAGAGATTTTTAAAACAAGGTTTTAAAACCATTACTAATCTCCTAAAACATTCAAAACAATATTCTTCCTAGCCAAGCATCAAGCAAAAAGAAAAAAAAAATAGACCTTGGGATACGTGGTTTAAGGGCTCATGTATAAGCTTTGACCAAAAAGTCACTATAACAAAATGTATCCCACAGATGTATTTTTATCAGTATATATTCATATGTGAAAGATTTTTATAACACTGTTTATATAACAGAAAATTCTATGAAACTTGATGTAATTAATTGAGTGCAGCCAACAAATTATCTTATGTCATCAAACGAAAATGCTAGATAATGGGCAGACAGTAAGAATATACATGTTAGCAATGATGTCCAATGTATTTATCATAAATGTGTCAAGTTTTGAAATAGCATACATACTATAAACCCATTTTTTAAAAAGTGTGTGAATGTGTGTTTTTGTATATGTATGTGTGTGCACATGTATGTGTGTCTCGGTGTCTATGTCTATATGTATCTCTTTGTGTGTGTGTGTGTGTGTGCGTGTGTGTACATTTGTGTGCAAAAAGAGTATCTATTGGTTGCACAGTAGTAAGTCCATCTGTGCTGCAAGCTGGGGGATGTCATTCATTTTGACCTCCTATATTCCTTGTTGAGAGATTTACAGTGAATACATCACATATATAATTCTTACCGTTTATTCCTCCCCCACAAGCCTTCCCTCCAGAGAGCCCTTGTTCCCCACTACAACAAAACTTCATCTGCTATCTCCCAAGAATCCATGCCAACTTGTGCTCCTCTGCTATACTTCAGGGCCTCCTAGTCTGAACACCTCTGAGACCAACCTTAATGGGGACTCTAAGTCTCAGACAACAAAAGTATCACCCAGTTCTAAGTACAACTCCAATTTCATGACTAGAAAGGCCCATTCTGGACAAATGAAAATACATGAATGTTATAAGGGATGCAAGATCAAGTTTTCACAAATAACAAAATGGGTTTCTGAGACACTGTGTTTGTAAGAGAAGCCCACAGTGCTTACTACAACCACAGATTTATAAATATTTTTTACATGTCTTCTGAAATGAAGTCATAATTTTACCCTAAGTTTTTGAAAAAGTAATTCATTGTCTTCAATTCATTTAGGAAATTCAGCCATATGTGTTCCTACAATGAACCATGCAGATGTTTCCTATCACCACTAGGGGTCAGACCACTACGTTAGTATGAGTCAAGCCCAACCTTAAAAGTTGTTTGAAGGGCATGCTAACATTTTTCCTGCATAAAAACAGAGACTGTCTACTTACATTAAGCATTGCATAAAGAAGATAATGAGAAAGCATGAATTTAACAGGAGAAATTAAGAACATTGAGACTATTGTATATAAGTTTAATAAAATAAAGAAGTTTTACTCTTAATAGAATTTCCAATTATTCACTTCCTCACTCTGGTTGGCAAGATATTATTTCAACCTAGGATTTAAGGATTAGTCATGCTGGACAAATGCCAACAGAGCAGAAAGAACTAAGAACATGAAGCTGTCAGCAAGAAGGAAGAAATCCTTGTTATAAAGGATAGGCTGTGTGACTGGTAGAGGGTTGATATAGATGAAAAACAAAAATCATAAAAACAAAATGCCTTACACATTCCAATGGGTTTTAGCTCTTATGGGATTAAATCTAATTTATCAGCCCAGCGATCGACCTGTGTTCTGAGCCGGGCTCTACACAGACTGGCACTACAGCCTCAAATGAGATCCTTCTGTACTCTTGATCATGAAACTTCTTCAGAACAATGGAGGGAGACTCATCTTTGAATACCCAATATAAATTGAAATATTTAAAATTGTTATTTAGAAGCTTTGAGTGAGAAAGAAATTTGAAAAAAACACAAAATGACTTTTTAAAACTTTTTAACTTAAGCCTATCGTGATACATGTAAATTTTCTTCATTAAAAAGTGAAACAAAATAAGATCCTTCACCAAATATACAGTCAGACAGACGAATAAGCCAGAAATCAAATTAGAATTTACTTACAGACTTTTATGACAGTGTTCCAAAGTAACCATAAAAAGTGCAGTGAGAATGTATATTGATCACTTTTTTGAAATTATTATAAAATCAAAACACAGTTACTTGTTTGGATGTAGAATTGAGTAGCAGTAGGCATGTCAGATTTAAATAGACAAGCTATAACTCATATTCATTGATTTGCTATTTCAACCATTATGAATGCATTACCTATGTTTGAAAACTACTGTAATAATATCTTAGGTGAGACAACAATATAGACAAAATCCGAAAAAAAATCCTTATGAAAAGCTTCCCTCTGACATAAATGTAGCCTGGGAGTCACATAACAATATACTAACACAAGCTATCAATAAAAAATATTTTGTTTTAACTGAGATGCACCAAATTCCCTCAATCAAACTGGCCATGTCAATATGTCCATATACTAAGGTTCTATCTAGCAATTTGTCATTAGGGCACCCAAGCCTGCCCTTACCAGGTCGTTTATGCATGATACTCTCTGCCGAAATCAATCAATCAATATCTCTCTCTCTCTCTCTCTTTCTCTCTCTCTCTCTCTCTCTCTCTCTCTCTCTCTCACACACACACACACACACACACACACACACACACACGCCATGGCCCATGTTGTATGTGACCTAATGAGTATCAACTGGAAGAATCGCCTGAGTAGGGAGCTACACCTGAAGAATTGTTCTGATTGCCTTGATTGGTGTGGGAACAACCACATGGTGACACCTTCTGGTAGCAGCCCAGATGAAAAATGACATGGCAGAGGGAAGGTCATCAAGCTCTTTGCTTGTTTGCCCTTCCCTCTTGCCACCAAGTAGATTTGTCTTGTTGAAGCTGTTACTGCTGATTCTTTCAATAACATCATACACAGTGTTTCCAAGCTTTCATCATGGACTAGGGACCAGAGGCTCCCAGAAACTTTCCATGATTCAAAGATGTCCAAATTCTAATCCTCTTGCCTCCAATTCCCAAGTATTGGAATTATAGGCATACATCTCACATACCTTATTTATATGGTGCTGTGGATAGAACCAATGGATTTATACATGATAAGCAAGCATTTTACCAACTGAATTATGTCCTTAGTTCCCCTACGTACATATTTTATTTAATGATTATGGAAAATATACTATGCTTATGAATACTGAAATTGAACTTCATATAATTTTGTTATGAAATATAATTTATTGATTGACTTACACTCCTTAGAAAGTATGAGATACTCTTAGCCCCTAGTACACAGAAGTGAGTGTCTTTGAAAATAAAGTCTCTAGAAATATAACAAGGTTAAAATGGTGAACAAAGTGGTATTAAGGTAATATGGCTAGTGTCCTCATAAGAGTAGAAAAGCATCATGTAACTACATAGACACACATACATGAAAATACTATGTATATACAAAGGCAGAGAGAGGAGTAATGAACCACAAATTAAACTGATGGATTGACGGTCAGTGTCAAAAAAACTGGAAAGAAACAAGGACCAGTTCACCAACTCTGTCTTCAATGTCAGGGGAGCATAGCCCTACTTAGAAATTGACTTGGACCTTTTATCCTCCAGAAATCTAAGAGAATATGTTTATTTTTGTCTAAGTTGTTACAGTAGCCCTGGGAATATACATTGTTTATATTTTACAAACCATTTGCAAGTATTTTTTAAAAAAAAACTCACCTTGGCTTATGGTACATACAAAATTAAGCTATGTGTCATGGTATGCAGAATCTTAGTTGCCATAGAGCCTTGTCCTCAATGCCACACCACCCAAGACATCAACACTAGCCAAGTGGTGCACTCTGAAGCCTGTGCTTCCGCTCTACCCTGATGAATGTTAGTCATCCTACCAAAAAGAGGTGTTTTCGAAAGTGCCACATGCTACTGCTTTCACTGCACTGTTATAGGTAATTAACATTTATGTGAAATTATCTGTAAAAATAACTATGACTTCTCTCTCTTAACTAGATCTCATTATAATTTAGATTCTAAAATTTTCTTCGAAGTTTTATGTGAAATGTTGATCTTTAAGACTTATGTCTTAATAGTTATAAAACTCAAAGTTTTATAATTAAGAAAACTCTTTGTAGAGTTGGGCTTTCTGCTATTAAAATTGCATACTTTAACACAAACTTTAATTAACAACCATTCTTGTTTTAATAGACTCGGTCTCTTGATAATCTCCAAGTACTTAAGGATGGAAGAATGATGCTGTGTTACCCAGAGGAAGAATGTAGGCTTCCAGTATCTTCTAACAGTAAACACCCAACAATTTTATCCTAGGTATTTATCAATGATAAAACAATATATTTATATATTAGATATTGTTTATAATTATGTGTGCATATATAATTCACAAAAGGAATATGTAATTTTTCTTTTGTTATGTGGAACATTTAATCAAAGTTTCATTACATTTTTTTCTATATGTGTGTTACTGTTATGAAAAAGGAATGAGACAAAGGTATCCATAGTACAACCACATGATGCCCAAAGAACCTGTAATTTATGCAAAAGTGTACACTTAGTGTCAAACAAATAGAGAAATATTGAGAAGAAGACATCCGATTGTTGAAAAGGTTAAGAATTACAGAAAGCTGAAGGAGTACAGAAGAACCTCTACTCAGAAAACATCAACTGTAAAACACATTTCTCACTCCCAGTCAATAACATGGTGGGAGAGACTTCTGGAACTGTCATGGACCTGCTATGTCTCCTATGGCTTTCCTCACTCTATTCACACTTTCCTGTAGAAGACACTACGACCTCTGGAGTCATGTGCTTGAATTTTACAGTCATCATGAAAATCCAGGTCCTAAAAAAAAAAACTCTTGATAGAAAATAGACAATTAATATTTGTTAAATAAATTAATTAGTGAATTAATAGACTAACCTTAAAAGTCAGTATTAGGGCTGGCAAGATGGTTCAGCAGGGAATGGAACTTTCTGTCAAACCTGATGACTTGAGTTGCATCTTCAGAATCCAAATGACTAAAGGAGAGAACAAAGTTGTCCTCTGACCTCCATATTCATTCAATCGCACATGTGCAGGAGTAAACATGCACAGAGACTATATAAATGTGATACATGTATGGATAAAAATTCATTTTAAGAAAATAGAGATTCATAAAATACATAGAAGCTGGCTAAAATCTGCCATTCAAAGATTATTGCTTTTATTTTGGTATATGCATTTATACTGATGTTTCATAATTCATTTATTTTATATCTAATTGTAGTATATAGCATGACATTATAATACATGTATATTTTAGAATGTTTGAATAAAATTAATATGTATACTACCTCAATACTGTTTTTCTACCTGTGTGGTAAAAACATTTAAAACCTACTCCCATATATTTTCAAGTTATTATTATTACCAAAGATTGTCTAGTAAAATACCTGGACTAATTTCTCTTTTCTAATTGAAACAATATTCTTTACTCTGAAAACTGTAATTATACGATATTGAAACAAGATACACTTTGAAATTTGTTTTCTTTTCAAATCAAGTAATCTTTCTACACCAAAAATTATATAGCTCTGAGTTCAATCCTCAGCGTACTCAAAAACAAATACAGATATATTTATCTGGGTAATTCACATGGCCACCTTTTCCCAAGCATTCACAAAACTTGATATTAATATAAGCACTCTTCACTACTATATTCAGTAGTTACGTGGATCCAAATTATTTTATACAAGTATTCTGCCATATACAATAACACTATAGTTAGCATAGTTCATAGTAATTTGAAACCATGAGGGAGACAAATACCGTATAAACAAGAGTAAGGATATATAGGCACATGTAGAAAATACACAAATAATTAATTCTCAATAAAACCAATAATATGTCTTTGAGATGTACAATTTAAGCTGAGATTTTAAAGTGAGATAGCATTAGTCAGGGCAGAGTTTCAAAGATAGTGAGAGGAGAGTCAGAGAATGGTATACTGCTTGTTAGACAGAGAGGAAGCCAGAAGAAAGGACATGGTCACTGTAGGGGAGAGGGGAACTGGGAAGGTAGACAGATTGTCATTCAGAGTACAAAGGGGATTCACTGGCAGTGGTTCTGTTAACCTGTTTTGTTCCCTCCACTTGCCCACAAACAAATGTGGCTGAGGTTTCTCCTAAGTTCATGGAGCACTAAACACCAAGTCAATTTCTGGATCAAGAATGGAAGTGCATGTGAATGAAGAATAAAATGAAGGCTCTCTGACTTGGAAAAGAGTGAACAAAAAATGGCTACCCAGGAATAATCATGGCCACACAATTCCTTGACAAAGGAAGATGGTGGGAAGAGAGATATGTGTTGCATTTGGTCACACAATGTTTTACATATAACTTCTAGGTCTTTCCAGAACCCACTGCCTGAAGATCTGCTTTAAAACTCATCTTCAGACCCCATTAAAAGTAAGAAGTAAGAGAGCTGTGCCAGCTGGCCAAAGTGTTTTGTTTCCACAGTATTTCCTGCTCCCTTCCCATTGCCTCTGGATTCACAAAGATCTCAGGAGTCATGGGGAGGTATAGTAATAAATCATGAGCCTGACTTGCAGTATTCATGCACCTCTAGACCCATTAAAGAACAGAGCTATGACAGGGAAGAAGCCACTAGCATTCATCCTTATCTGACTGTCAGGCCACTAACTTCTCTGATTGTCTTCTCTGTGTGGACCTTTATTGTAGCTCTTTCAGGTTACTAAAAATAGTTCTGCAAATATGTCATGAATAACTAAGTCTGTTCTCAGCCTTCAGGGAACAAGGAGCTCATGTGAGAACTGAAAGAATTAAATTCTGATAGAGAGATGGCCTTGATAGCTTTGTATGGATTCTTCACGGTCTTATAGTTTAGATCAATGGGTCTTAAACTGTGGGTCATGGCCCCTTTGAGGGTCAGATGACCCTTTCACAGGAGTCACCTAAGACCATCTGGAAGTCACAGACATTTACATTATTATTCATAACATTGGTGAAATTAGTTATGAACCTATAATTTTATGGTTGGAGGTCACCACATCACAAGGAACTGCATTAAAGGGTTGGAGCACTCAGAAAGTTGAGAGGCACTAGTTTAGGTTATAATATAATGATATTTCTCTTTTCCCTTTCTTCCCTCTAAACCTTCCCATATCTCCACCCCCACACTCTATCCTTTGTGACCTCTTTTTTCATGGATTTTTATTGCACGCATATATGGATCTACATATATATTCCTTCATAAAGCTTACTCATGGGCATCTAAACTAAAAATAATTTTGTCATATCTCTGGCTCTGTTAAAGGTACTGTTTCATATGCCTTGACAATTATAACTATTAGAGAGTACAAAGTGACTTTTGCCTTAAGGAATAAGGAAATGACCAGGCAACTGCCAGTGACTGATAGAGGGCAGTCTCTGGAATACTACTAGAAGATGTAGCAAACCTGAAAATGTCTTCTTCATGGACATTCATACAGCACCTCTACAACAAGCCATGGCCTTCTCTCCTCACATCACACCAGTCTGAACCCATTCAGCATCCTTTTGTGTGCATGTGTGCCCTGGCATGTGGAGAGGTCAGAGGACAAGTCAGTAGTCAATTCTCTCCTTCCACCATCAGCTGGGCGCCAAACATAAAACAGAGCTTCTAGGCTTACACCATAGAGCACTATACCAAGCACTGTACTATCTCACCAGACTGATAAGAGTCTTTTTGCTTACACTAGGTATTTTGTATGGTTACCTCCCTGTGCAAAGTCTTGGAGCCAACTATCTCTTTATCTCTGCATCCCATGAAATAGAGACAGTGATTGGTCCTAGGGGACACTCAATCTGTGGCAGTCCATAAAAGAGAAAGCCTACTAAAAAGTAGGAAGACATTTTTCAAAATGGAAAGTACATTTAAAAGGAAAGGATGTTAGAATGAGCCCTGACACCAGTTTATGTAGCTACTGGATTGTCCTCCAAGTTTTCACTCAGAGAAGTTGCATTGCAAAATTTATGGATCTTCAGAAACCTCTGGTTTTAAAAGCATCTTTAAGAAATGCCAGCACCAGAGAACCTGTACCTCTCTCAGAAGCCGACACATGTGGCCAAACCCTGTCTGCCTTCCTCAATCCTAACCTAATTTTGCTATGCTTTTTCTTACCCTGTCAAATACCATAACCCAAACTGTGTTCCCAAAAGAATAATCTTACTTACCCACATTAATATTCAGCAACATTAATATTCACTTAATCCCAGAAATAATGGAACTAGCCACTGGCTGAGTCCTGCACTACCCACATGGGGAAGGATGTTCAGGGAGCTGCCTTTCAGAAACTAAAGACAAATCAAAATGAGTCACAAAGTGAGAGAGACCTAGCAGACAATGGCTTTAAGCAATGGTTAAAGGAAACTAAGGCTGTTTGCCATGGAAGGTGAAAGCTTTATGTAGCTAGCTTGTAGGATTTGAAGAGCAAGACATGCACAGTGGCCTTTCCACTGCAAGCCAGGCAGCAGATTCAGAAGCAGTTGTGAAGTTACACACTAGGGCAGTGTCTCAGTCTAGCTCCTGAGTAAACGCAGCAAGGCTGCGGTATAACTACTTTATCTGAAACTCAAGGTTCAAAGAGAGAAATCAGGCAAGCAAAATTGAGATAGTATACAGCCACCATATCCACAACTTCCCAAGGAACACAGCAAGCCACACCCCTCAATGTCATGGAACAGTCTGAAAGGAGGAAAGCTATTGATCTGGCTTCGGGTCATCTTGCCCTCCACTTTTCAAATGGCACACAGACACATACTGTTCTGAGTGTACTTTACTTGTTCCTTCAAAAGGCACTGAGAACTAAGGCCGATGGATTCAATAGGCTCTGATTGGAGAGCTGCTATCCCGCCTGCACAATGCAGGCAAGGAGAGCTGTAAGCCAGCCCTCAGTCTAGCAAAGTCAGTCTAAGGAGATGAGTTCACCACCAGGAATCAGCTGCCACAGCTTGATGACAGTAGGAACCAGTATGTGGGCTGGCTGAAAGTCCCTTTGAATGAAGATGAAGAATGAATCTGTAAACCACAGTAAAATAGCAGGACATATAAGACACACTTTCTAAATTCCAAACCATCTCAGAATAGAAAGCGCTCAGTGCACAAATGCACAGAGTATCTTATGAAGATTCTGATTCAGCAATTCTGGGAGGGTCTCAGTTCAAACCCAAGATTTTGGCATATTTTCCAAAAATTAAGCCTTAAACCAATGGTGAATGAAAACTTAGTTCACAAAGAAAAAAAAAATAACTCATTTGGATGGGATTCCTCCCTCTGCCTTCACTGATGCTGCACCAGACCCATGGGGTAATTAGCTGAAACCCTGGTTAAAATCTGGAGTTTTGCCTAATGACGACTGGCCAGAGCATGCGCAATTCTGTCCGCAGTTCTGTCCATAGCTTACACCCTATGCTTTTCTCATCATCTCCCTTTCGGTTTCCTTCCTCATCCACAAAAGCTCAGAGAGTGAGTACAGAGATGGTAACGTGTGTAGACAAAGGAGCGTTAGGCACGTCCTCCTCCAGAAAGTCATTGAACTGGAGTTGAATCGAAAGTGAAAATTCGATCATTCCACTTCATCCCTGATGAATGAGAACTGAAGCTAACAGAACCGGACAGAATGAGAATCTTGGAAAGACAAAGGCTAACCCTTGGGAATTGTCAATGCTGTCCCTTGGTTCTAATTATTTTAGCCTAGTTACCACTTAAAATTACTCTGCATACTTGAAGTTTGAGACCCTTAACATTCTTCTGTTTTGTTTGGTTTGGGTTTTGTTTTTTGAGACTAGATCTCAGTCTATAGATCTAACTGGCAACAATCCCCATGCCTCACTTTTGTGAATGCAAAGGTGAAAAGCAACCTGTTTTGTTGTTGCTGCTGTTCATTTGTTTGTTTGTATTTTTCTTTGTTTTTAAAAGCAATCTTGTAGCTCTAACTCAGGGTCCTGAATATTTTTAAACTAAGCACTCTACCACTTAGCTACACTTCCAACATCAATGTTTTATACTGTCTGTCAGTCAGACTTAAGTTTCCTCCACACAAACTTAGTTTTGTCCCCAAACGCTAAAGGCACTTCACACTCAGAAGGGAGACTCCCTTCTAAAGCAGAACAGAGTGAACTGGAGTCATAGGACCTGTAACTGGCATTGCTCCCTTCCACCACACGGTGGCGATGTCGGAGGTTGGCTGTATCTAGCGATGTCTACCCTTCACAGCAGTCTGTACTGGTCTAGATCCAGATAAACATTTCAGTGACTCCCTGGAAAAATGACAACCCCTCTCCCAGCACTGAGCTCAGCCACTGCGTTATAACAATTTATTCTTTCTTCTTTTGGGTCATACATACATACTTCTCAGGTTGTTGTTGCTATTCCAGGTCCTTTTGTAATATCAGACACCACCTTCAGACCCAGAATCCTTTTCTCGCTCTCCTCCCCCAGCAAGGAGAATACACTTACTTTTAAATCTTTACAAATCCTTGCAAATAGTCTCTTCACACTCTTCTTCTCTCACACAGGCTGCACTAACCTTGCTGAGGATGCTAAACTCAATGAGTTTCTCTTTTACTTCCCTGATATCTTACACAAAATACACTAAACATAGTGGATCTTACCGCTTGTGGCGAGGCCAACATCAGAAAACCTTGATTCCATTTGATTTAGTTAGGAGTGTTTATGTATACAAATTCCTTTTACTTTATACAAATATAGATTCAGAGGTGATTTGACTTAATTCATGTTACAGAGCTAGCATTTTGAAGAACCTTGATTCCTGACTTGTCTCTATCCCCAGGCACAGGTTTTGGCATTTTACCACAGAGCCACCCTCCATCCACTGCTCCTGCCAGCTTCCTGCTCATCTTCAAGCACCATTGCATTGTGGGTCTTTTCTTGTTGTTGTTTTCTTTGTTTGTTTGCTTGCTTGCTTGCCTTTTAACAAGCCCTCAAACATTTGCTTTCATCAATAAAGACTCAGAAGCCAGATGTTGGTGTGAAAGCCGGCTACCTCAGAGAGCCAGAGAAAGCACCCAACTGGCCTTCATCCTCAGGAACTTTCCCAAAGAAAGTTCCACTTTCTAGGATGTCTCAAAGACCCCTCAAACTGAACGTCCCTCTTTACTTCCTGTACACCTCTCTATCCATCCTCCTGACTTCCTCTCACTCTCTATGGTTTTTTCCCTATGTTCACTCCCTGTCAACTGGTTTCTTCCTACACCTCTTAACCTACAGTTGACTTTATTTTTTAATCCTGTATATTATAAACAACAACCTCTTTGATTATAGGTGTGTGCTAGGGCTGAGTCAAACCACAACTAGAAACAGGTTTTCCACCACACAACACAATGCTGGGATTCACAATGTGGTCCAACATCCTGCAACGCCATTCCTTCTGCTTCACACTTACTCTGATCTGTTTTCAGCATCAGTCTTGAACGGGCTAAATTTGACTGCTACCTTTCTCCAAATATACTCTCCCATCTTCCATAAAAGTATCCATCACTTCTCATTTTCCTAAGTTGCTCTTCATTTAACATCTGTTTTTAAGCCCTTAATCATTCCCTGTGCACAACCCCCAGCACACACATGCACATACACATACTCACTTCTCCTTTGAGTCTAATTCCTCCTATAAATGCAATTAGCTTATTTGTATTCCCAGGCCATTTACATGCGTCTTAAGTAGTCCTTGTATTGACCTGCCACAGTCATTTGAAGACACTTTAAGTTTCATGGGGTAACTTTAATTTCTTATTCCATGAAGTATACAGAATAGCCTCTTACACTCTTAATTTAGTAGACATTTAGTGTATATATGCTGAATGGAATGACATGTCAAATGGTCCCAAAATCTTTAGTAAAATTACAGTCTCTTCTACAGGGCTATCCCTTTCCAAGCTTGTAACCAACCTCATTCATGAATCTTTTAGTGATGAAGTGCCTCAGAATTTGATCCAATCTTCTTTTCTTACTTCTGCATTCTTTCCTTCTCTCTAAGAGTCATTTCTGGATACCTGAGCAATTTAAAGAACACTGGGAACCAAATGTGAAAGAGATAGAGGTGGGGACTGGTCAGTGACAATTAGCCATCATAATTTATTTACAAGAGGTGACACTGATAGAGATATCCAGGCTTCATCACTAGAAGAAGTGAGAGGATAGAACCAGTTCTTTATTCTAACTTGAGCCCTTCATGGGACATGTAAAACTAGTGAACAAAAGAGATATTTGTGTTTTCGTGCAAAGTGTAAGTAAAAAAACACCCAGATCAATCAATGTCTCTGCATTTTTGTTTGTTTTTCTGTCTGTTTTGGTGCTTGTTTGATTGTTTGTTTATTTTATTGATAGGAGAAGATCAGAAAATGCACAGAAAAACAAAAGACAAAACACTGTGCTTTTGTGTGTGCACATGTTATTCTTTAGGGTCATTTGAGATGGAAAAAAGTAAAATAGAAATTGCCTTTTGTGCTTTTGTATTACCCCACATATAGATTGTAACTTCCCATCCAAAATATTTAAAACAATGATTGCTATATACTCTTTTTTTCTTTTTTTTCTATTGGATATTTTATTTATTTACAGTTCAGATGTTATCTCCTTTCCCCGTTTCCCCTCCCTAGAACCCACTATCCCATCCCCCCTCTTACTTTTAGCTTTTATACCATTTTAATTACATGCAAGTATTAAGGTCAGTTCTAGTTTGAGGAACTAGCAATACAATAAACGCAAATAGTCAAAGAACAAGCAAAACAAAAAACACAAATAGTCAAAGAACATGCAAGGCAATAAAGTTCTGTGAACACTCCTTTGATCGAGGTTTCTAAGGGCTTATCAGGATGACCAAAATATCTGAGCCAACTTCCCTGGAGGTCAGCATGCTATATACTCTTAAAATGTGAAAACTTGGACTGGGGAGATGCCTCAGAACTGTTATTGCTCTCAACCCAGATAGATAGACAGATAGATAGATAGATAGATAGATAGATAGATAGATAGATAGATAGATAGAATTTCACCTCTTAGTACTCATGTCGGAGAACACTTACTGCTCTTGCAGAGGTTATGGATATGGCTGCTTAATAATCACCTGTGATTCCAGTTTTATAAAATTCAGTTACCCATTCTGGCCTTTACAGATTCCAGACATAAATATAGTGCACATACATACACACAGGCAAAAATTCATACCCATAAAATTAAAAAGTAATAAATAGTTTAACACTGTGAATATTATTAGCAAACTCTCTACACAGTCCAGCCAAATCTTTAATAGAGTATATAAATGCTAGGATATGTGTATGGTTGTAGGAGGTGTGCAGTATACATATCTATGTATAAGAGTATATCCATATGACGTTCTTACTTTGCTCAGTTCTGTTCACTTACACTTTGACTTCAACGAGTAGTATTCTACAGGGAAAGCAAGCTAGATTTTTCCTATGCAAAATATTCTAAAACTGCCAAGTTGTGGTTGGTAAGGTCCTGAATTTTAGCTTTTTAAGGCTCTGGTTGATTTTTTTTATAATTTTGAGAATTTTTTCAATAGTATTGAATAGAAAGCAAACAATAAAGAAAAAGCTAACAAAATTTCTTTTCTACCAAAAGAATTATTTACGTCATCCTAGAAACTATCTTTAAAATCTGAAACCCATCAAGATACCATTAGAATTTAAGTACCTTCATAGAGAAATGAGTCAAATAATTCATAAATTTGTCCATACTTCTAGGACTTCCATAGACAAATTTCCCTCTCCTGCCCAATGTTTGAAGAACTTGAAGTACTCAAATTTAGAAAAGAAAACTCTAAGCCACATTAACATGACCCTCAACATTTGTAATTACATGCCCTGTCAATTAGACATGATTGAGAATTCAACTAAATCTGTGTATATGTTCACTCAGCTATCACAAATATGTACTATGGTACAGACTATCATATTATTTTTGTAGAAAACGAAGATAAATTGTTAGAGGTTAAATTTTGAAATACCATGGCTTTATGATATTTTAATAGTAAATAAAAGCCTTTATGTAATTCTTATTGTTGATGGTAATATTTTTAGTGACAGCAGTGTGACTAAAACATTAGGTGTGAAATGTTTGCTCTTATATTCTCAAATCTCAGTTGCAAATGACTTTGGTCATTTCACACTATCACTAACTAAATGCTCCAAATCATAATATTTGGTGACTGTGGCACATCACTACTAAGACTGAACTATTTGGCTGTATTAGTTGGCTAGAACTATTGTCATAAAGCACCATAGTTCTAGAAGCCAAGTATCAATCAGAGTTTAATCGGCTGTTTCGGAGGCCATGAGGTAAGCATATATCCAGATCTCTCCTGGCTTCTCCATATCTTCATGTAGTCTTCCATCAGTCATCTCCATTTGACTTCCCCATATCCTCATGCAGTCTTCTTTGTCTTCACCTTCCCCAAATTTCCCACCTTTTTATGAGGGCCCCATTGTGTTGGGTTAGAGCCATGGTCTCATTTTGAGCAAATTACTTCTGTTAATACCTTATCTCCAGTAAAGGTCACTTTTCACATAATAGGGCTAGATTTCAACATCTAAAATAGGTGGGATAGTAACACAATTTAGCCCATAGCAAAATCCATTTTTCAAATAATTTTCTTTGTCATTTTGATTTTAAACTTTTTTGGTCAACTCTTCATGTTATCACTAATTTTACTGTTGTTACATAGTTTTATTATAGAGGGACAAGGTCCTGGATCACCTAACCATGCTCATATAAACCTCGAACCATGACAAGATGAAGGAAAGTGAACAAATGATGTGACTGCTGTTTAGCTCCTACATGTCCCCTCAAAACACCATGAACATCTGACATCCAGATGACTTGAGGGCACTCACTCCTAATTGTACAGAGCACAACTCCAGTTCCATATTCATATGGATCTTCTAGTGCTAGTGGACTGTCTTGTGGATATGATCACATTTAATTTTGGGGGGGAGAACTCTGATCCAAGCCATACTTTGTAGAAACAATCTAAGCATCATAATCACATTCAACTGGGAAAGTTATTTATATAAAGGACCTTCTGCTATTCAGTAGGCTATAAAATCTCATTGCAGTCAAATCAAATCTAAAATGTCCAAAGAGCTTGCAAGCCTCACTTTCTCTTTCTGTTTTCTCCAGTACACAGGCATTTGCTTATTCCTTGAGGCTTAAGGCAGTGGACTTAGAATAATACAGGCTCTAGCATTTCATTAGCTCAGAGGATGCTTCTGTTCGATCCACACACTTTGGAACATTTGCAGAAAATGTCATTCAGAAGATATCAACACTGCCTGACTCATAGTTTTATTGAATTTGTCAAATAGAGTAATAAAAACATCATGAAGTCACAAGACAATAATGATTCTGGTTAGAAATAAAAGATGCCAATAATCTGTTCAACTCAATAAGGCCAGCAGAGCAGCTAATGCACTCCATGCTGCAGGCGTTGACTGCAGAGGGGTGGAGGAATATCATCAGTTTCCTATGGAGCTTCCGAGGTAGAATCTTCTTTGTACGGAGTGAGTTTGGCCAAGTGTATTCTAGCTTTGCTAGATTAAAGAAACCCTAAAAAGAACAGCAATGCAATTGTATTCATTACTTAGATACGTGGTGGAAGGCACAGGAGAAAGGTGAACACAGGGCATCTCTAGTCAAGAGATAGGTAGGTGAATGCTTCTGTTCAATGTGCTTTCTACTTTACACTGGGCTAAGATAGCTTTGCAAACCATAGAGCAGCACTGCTCAAATTTAGAGTGGCTCTTCCCATCCAATTAACCTAATCTAGAGAACTCATCCACAGAGGCTTGTCTGCACAGTTTTTCCATACCCTATCAAACTGACAACCAATGTTAGCCATCACAAGCTTATCCTTTGTCAACTGGACACCCCAATTTATCACTTTGAAACTATAGACTTCCTATTCCATTTTGTCAGCATGGGCTCAAGGCCATTTTATGGTCCAAATGCATTCAGTCCGACTTCAAAGTCCCATAGTCTTCAACAGTGTCAACACTATTTAAAGGTCCAAAGGCTCTTCTGAGACTCAAGGCAATCCCTTAATGTGACCTCTTATAACATAAAAAGCAAACTACATGTGTATAATATACAATGGCACAGAAGAAACATTTACACTCCAATGAGGAGAGACAGTGGCACGGGAAAGAATGATCAGCCAAAACAGTACAAAAACTCACTAGGGAAAACATCAAACCCTGCAACTCTGTGTCTAGAAATGGGGTTTATAATGGGATCATCTGGACTTTTTCTCTCTTGGGCTCCTGCACTCTAGACCTGCAGCTTCTTCACAGTAGAGATCCTAGGTCCTACTAGCTCCAACATCCTGGAGTCTCTGGCAATGTTGACTTTACCTCCACAACTTGAAGTCAAAGTCTTTCAGAGCCTTCTTGTAGGGACTCCCATCATGCCACACATTGTCTGGCATCAGGTAAAAGACTCTGTGATCCTCACAGTTCTATGCCATGCATGCCTGCAAAGCCCAAAATACACAGATAATGTAGCTAATAAGCTCTGCTGCCAGCTTAGAATAGAACCTCACATACTTGCCCCACAGCTGCCTCTTCAGTCTGTGTCTTTGAGGCTGATCCCGAAGAAACACTTCTCTGGGCAGTTGCTTTCAAGGAAGGAACCTTACAGCAGAATTCAAATCTAAGCAAATTCTTTCAAATGAATTTGCCGTTTCATAATATGAAGCCTTGGGATTCTTCTTCTATTGTCTTGGTGCATGGAAGAAAGTAATTTCTGCTCTGCTTTTTGTTCACTGTGGACCTAGATGAGAAAAGCAAGCAGTAATTATGCCACACCCTCAGTACTGTCCTGTCTTCCTCCACGAACCAAATTAGCACTGTATTCTCTTTTCTCATTACTCTTATATTCCACTCCTTGTTCTGAGATATCCCATGACCTCAGAACAAGGAAAGAGTACAACTAGATTCTTTGACAGAGTATCAGACACCCAGCCATTGCATCAGTAGTCAGAAAGCAGAGATTGAGCAGAAACTGGTGCCTGGCAGTTACCCTCAAAGCCCTCATCCAGTGCACTACTTTCTCTAGCAGGTTTCTGCATCTTAAAGGATCTACAGTACTCTAAGAACTGAATGGCTGTGGACCAAGGACTCAAGCAAATGAGCATATTGGGGACATCTCACAGTCAAACTACAATTTACCTGCAAATGACGTAATTTAATTCTTTTCTCTGTTGTTTGTGTTTCTTGTTATTAGTGACTGTGCAGTCTAATAGAATAGGCTGGGATTGAAAAAAATCACACTGTGATAAGATTGTGTACTTGTAGAAATAAGTATAGTGAAATAGAAATATGCTCAGTGTGACTTGATTGAAGCAGGTTAAGTCTCAGAAAGCAAAAATATGATCTCAACCTTCAACTGTTACTTTTCTTTTTCTTTGAAAACCAGTGGCAGACTTCCTCCACCAAGGCCATCTTTTCCAAACCTATATAAATAGTACCACTAACTGAGGACCAAGTATTCCTGGCACTATGAAGAAGATCTCATTCAAATTACAACTACCATTACTAGTGAAGAAACACATAATAGTAGCATGGTATGTTTGGGAGTTAGTGACATTGGGGTAAGCCATGAGCTTCACATCACTAGATCACAGAAAATGGAAACCTTCGCTAAATATTCCTATGCTTTTCTGAGGTGAAAAATGTTAACTACATTCTCCATTTAGTTGGCTTTATTGCTGCTTTGTATTAGGGCCACAGTATCAGCTCTGCGATGCTGGGGAACTCAGCAGGCTCTTTTCCTTACTTTCTTTGGTAGAGCGCCTTTCTCATCGTCAGACACTTGATCTCTTGTGAATACAACATTTGGGCACTGTAGTGTTAATGCTGTCAATTTGACAGGATCTAGAATTACCAAATATACAAGCCTCTGGACAAGTTGTGAGGGATGATCTAGGTTAGATTAGTGGAGTTTTGAGAACCTGCCCTAAATGCGGGTGGTAGCATTTCAGGAGTTCCAGTCTTGGACTGAGTTAAAAGAAGAAAGTAAAGCTGAGCACGGCATTTCTCTCTCAACAGTGTGATCAGCTGCCTCCTACTCTTCTCTGGAGATGTCAGCCAAAACAAAATCTTTCCTTCTTAAGTTACCTTTATTAGGTGTTTCATTGGAACAACGATATAAGAAACTAATATCAAACATGATGTAAGAAGGGCAATTGTTCCTATGATTAAATCTTGACCATGTGGTTCTTTAGCCTTTGGAATTGTTTTGCTGGATGCTGTGAAAGAGCTCGGAGCTTGGGGGACTATAAAAGCCATAGAACACGGTGAGCAGAGCTTAATGGGCCAACGTGGTGAGAGTTTAGAAGAGAAGCTTAGGTGAAGAAGGGCTGACACTTAAGGTTCCAGGAGGAAGAAATACTGGATCTTGAACAGGGCTAGTTGCCTGGTGTCTGATACTCTGACAAAGACTGACTGCTCTTTTTCCTTGTTCTGATCTCATGGAGTAATCTCACAATGGGCCTGGAAGATTATCAGTGTCCTCAGTGTGATGAAGGCAATGGGTTAGAGGAGGTAAATGGATTATTTGTCAAGGTCATGATGCTTCTTGCTGCAAAAGATGGAAATACACTAGGAAATTTTGATGCCAGGATTAGTCAAGTGCTTTCCTCCTTCCTGCCACAAAGATGCACCCTCTAGCTGCAGAAGGAAAGATACACTTGGACCCTAGGGAATGGTACATAGGTCTGTGGAGCAAACATCAGGTGTGTGGAAAGGATCTAGATCTGAAGAGAAGCCCTAGAATAGTGGCGAGCAACTCTACATGAGGAGTTCATTAATAGAGGAATGAATACTGCTAGACTTTAAGCCAGAGACAGCAATTCTCACACAAGATATGAATTGGAGTTGACTTCAGGAGTGGGGCCTCATTTTTCAATAAGCCCCCAAGAGTGTTTGAAAATGATTCTGAGAGAAGTTGTATATGATACTAGTAAATTTTCATTAAAATGGAGACTTTGCCCCCCTCAAAAAAAAACCCAGACACTTTATAATTCAGCTTATGATTTCTGTCTCTGCTTCAAATCTCCTTGAACTGCTTAAAGGACAGACAAGAAGGAACACTCAATGCCCAGTGATCACCATACTCTCTCCCAAGCAGTTCTGCCAGGATTCTGGAGTGTTCAGATATTACCAGCAGGGAGGCTAAGTCAACACATAGCTGTGGGATGGAATGCTGGCTTATAGTTCTTTCTGCCTGTGTGGCAGTCAACAAGTTCATTAACCTCTCTGTGCCTCAAAGTCCACAGCAGTGAAATCCAGTTGATGTTAGTGAAATGGAGGTTTGGTCTCTTGATCAGTGTGTCTTCATTTGGAGTCATAGTATCTCTGAAAGTCCCCAGATTTCCCAAAATCTTCAATAGCTTTACATTTGTGCTTTTATTTTTATGATACTGTAACACAGCCATCTAGATGAACATGACACTCCAGCAGCGTGTGTATTTGTGTTCACAATTAGGTGAATTCTGTTGGTACTTCACATCAAGCCAAGAAGTTTTGAGCAGTTCAAGTTGAGATAAACACTGGGAAGATGATGGTACGCCCTACAACAGTGCTGAACTTCTAAGAGTCTAAGAGAACTTCTTTGCTAAGAGTCACAAGTAAATCCCAGAAAATAGGCAGTAAACTCCCCTTGGTTGAATGACACTAAAAGAAAACTCAGTCTGGAGAACATAAATGTGTACACACATGCACACACACACACACACACAAATAAATAAATAAATAAATAAATAAATAAATAAATGTTAAAAATCTAACAAAGTAATTGCTCCTTTCTTTAGTGAGTGACTCCAGAGAAGGCAGAAATGACTGTGTTTGGGGCTTGAGACATGGCTCAGTGATTAAAAGCACTAACTGTTCTTCCAGAGGACCTAGGTCTATAGCATCAATAGCTATCTGTAACTTCAGTTTCATGGAATCTCGGACCTTCTTCTGGCCTCCATGGACATTAGTCAGGCATACAGATAAAACATCCATATACATAAAATAAAAATAAATTTTAATTTATTTATTCATTAATCATTTTTTACAGTCCAGATTTTAGCCCCCTCCCAGTCCACCTTCTGACTGTTCCACATCCCATACCTCCCTCACCCTGCCTCCAAGATGATGATGCCCCCATTCCCCCACCCCCACCCTACCAGACCTCCCCACTCCCTGGAACCTCAAGTCTCTTCAGGGTTAGGTGCATCTTCTCTGAGTCCAGACTCAATAGTCCTCTGCTGTATATGTGTTGGGGTCCTCATATCAGCTGGTGTATGCTGCCTGATTGGTGACTCAGTGTCTGAGAGATCTTGAGGGTCCAGGTTAGTTGAGACTACTGGTCTTCCTATAGGGTAGTCCTCCTCCTCAGCTTCTTCCAGCTTTTCCTAATTCAACCACAGGGATCAGGAGCTTCTGTCCACTGGTAGGATGTAAATATCGGCGTCTACTCTTTCAGCTGCTTGTTGGGTCTTTCGGAGGCAGCCATACTAGGCTCCTGTCTGTAAGCACACCATAGCGTCAGTAATAGTGTCAGGCCTTGGGGCCTCCCCTTGAACTGGATTCCACTTTGAGTCTGTCACTGGACCTTCTTGTCCTCAGGCTCTTCATGACAGACCAGGTATGGTGGTGGATACCATTAATCTCAGTAATCAAGAGGTATGAAAAAAATATTAGGTCAAAAGTTTCCCATTTCTATAATGTGTATGTTAAATTAAAACTTTGTAGATTCACATAAAAATAGGTGTAAAAAACGCACGGGTCGATAGAGCTAGTGGTTTGGTTAAAGGGAAGCTAAAGGAACGTAGCACCTGAAGGGCACATTGCTGTGACTAGCCTCAGAGTGTCCTGTAGGTGGTGCAATATCACACATACTGCTAGGGACCAGGAGGAGGCATCCAACTCTAAATAGCAAATACACAGCCTCCACTGAGGCTAGGTTAGTCTATTAACCATGACAGTAACTCAGCACAGCAATGAGTGTCAGACATTTGGGCTGGGTTTCAGACTCGTGGCAGTGATTGGTGGATACAACTGGAGAAATAAGGACAATGGCAGCTTTATTTAAGAAATATTTCCTAGGTTGTAGAAATGCTCTCTCAACATGGTACACTCTTTATCTCCTTCCTATCAAAAAAAAATCTATATGTAATTACAATTAATAGATTGGTCTCTTTTTACATGAAAAGGAAACTGAAACCAACACAGTCTAAAATGCCTTATTATACAGTCAAATAAGCCAGAATTTTAACTCAAGTTACCTCATCTTAAAACTTCCGCAAAGGTGCTCTGCTGGGTGTAGAGATAGGGAAAGTATCTGTATTTTGATAAGAGAAGATACTAGAAGGAGAAACCATAACCATCAAGATCTGTTTCATCATCCCAGATGCTGACTAGCACTTCACACTCCCACACATATTGCCATTTTGGGATACCTCACTGTTTGCCACATACGTCTGGTTGTACTTCTGGGGCGGGGTGGGAGATTCTTGTCGTCTTGTTGCTTCCACGAGTATCTTGCCAATACTTAGGTCCTCTCTGTGGATCACTGTGGGCTATATCTTTCCTCTCACAGCCTACCTGAGAGTTAGACTCTGGAAGATCATTCAGCAGCAGTTCTTACTTTGATACGAAGTGGAATCACCTTGAAGTTCTGCTAAAGAAATGTCTGGGCTCTGTACACAGGACACAAGCATTTATTTACGATATGGATGCCAAAGATCCTGGAACCAGAGCTTGAGAAGAGATAGTCTGGAGCCTCACCACTCCATCACACTACAGATGAAGTAACTGGACAAGAATGTAGCCTATCACCACCATTTACGCCTTCCATCAGAATCACCATTTAAGCAAGATTCCCCAGATAACTCTGGGGTTTCTTACTATTATAGATACACTGCTAGAGATGCTTTTAAAAGCACTGATGCTGACCTTGTTGTTTGCCCCCTTCCTCAGAGACCCTAATTAAGCAATTTGTATAGCGTGTGCCCCGGGCATGATTTCAGATTTTTCTAGACAATTCTAATGTGCAGGCACACTGACTTTTGGGTGATCCATTGACATTCTCTTGCAACACAACAATTTATTATAGGAGATGTTCTTCTAGAAGGAAAAAGAATGATTGTGATATTTATTAAATTGACAGAGAGGCAGAAAGGAGGGAATAGCATTGTGTGAGAGATGCTCATTTTAACCAAGACATGTTGCAGCTGTAAAACACTGAAGAATAAAAAGAGAATCGTTTTTAATCCCAACAAGCACTTCTGCAATGCTGATCTGCTGACCCAGCAGAGGACTCGGGCAGGAAAACACTCTTCCGAATGATTGCTTGTTCTGAGTCGGAAGTGCTTTGCTTCGCCTCTTTTCCCTCTGGAGTACTTTGCCCCTTGCCTTGTTTTGAATTTTAGTAGCTGCATTGCTTTAGACAGTTAGTTCAATTCTCTGCACTTCAAGTTTCTCAACTGAGAGATTCAGAAGACTCTCTACTTTACAGTGTGCGAGGGTTGAACTGGATCCCACATGAAGTACCCAGGTCCAGCTAGACAGTACGGTCAGAACACGGAGAACAGTTTTCCTGGCAGTGCTCCGCAAGCAGGCATCTCCATGATTAAGTAGCTAACCATCTGTAATGCCCTCCTCCTCACCTGTCAATCTCTTTTTAGTGAGGAGTATATGCTCAGCCTTCTACAGAAAACCACAGATACACTTCAGCCAGCAAAACTGAATAAAGGCTGCACCTAGACCAAAGAGACTGGTACTTGAAAGGTAAGCATAAAAATTGTTCCTCAGGAAGGTTTGCAGTAGCATTAGAAGGCTGTAGATTCACCAGCAGGCAGCCCTGCACATCTTACTTTGTCAGAAAGTTCAGAATGGGAACCCAAGCAGAAAGGGTGCAGTGTGGCATTTCAAGGGCTATTTGTTCAAGGGAGGGCTGGAAAACGCAAATTCTTCCACCAAATACCCTGAGTGCTCCTTGGACCTAGGGACAGAGAGAAAGGGAAAGGAAAGCATAACTAACTTTCTTTTGTGATGTATTCCTCTTGCCATTCATGTTTGAAAAGATACCTCTTCTAACAGAAGCTTTGTGGTGTTTCAAAAATGCTCAGAGGCGTTTTATAGCTTGAAGTCAATATTCCTTGTATACTGATGAGATACTTTGGGGGAAATAATTAGCTCTCTGCAACTAGTTAATTAAGAGATACTGCAGTACCTTGGCATCAAACATTAAGTAAGTCAAGCTGATAAGATGGAAATTGGCAAATAATAGGATATACAGGACACTAGGGGACAATGTGTCACTCACTTAGGAATTTGTTTTCCCAATTAACACATGAGCTTGTCAGAGAATATTATGGATGGTTCCTTCTTGTGGCCCAATTACAGTCAGGAATATCGGATTTCAAAATGTAGCAAAGTAACAAATTCCATTGTTTTCATTTTTTGGGTTATTCCAGAATTCAAATTACTCAGTAATGTCAAGGATAAGGTTAATGCTGACATACTGCTGGGGTGTGCCATCTGCAATATCCACATTAGCAGACAATTCGTGTAGATTTCTAAAAGATACCATTTCCTTTTAACAAACACAGTCATTGCCCTTGTGCCAGTGTACACCCTATTTGAAGAGAACCTGGACTGGAATCCAGTTATATCATCTCGTTGGGAATGTACAGTCATCCTGCATGGCAGGTTGTCATCTTTCACCCATCCTATTGTTTCTCCTCAGATCAGAAGGAGATTCGACTTTAGAGAATGAGTCCTTTGTATCAAAGGTGTAGATAGATCAGATTTATTTATTAGAAATAAATAAGTACATACATACATACATACATACATACACACATACATCTTATTGACTTGGAGAGGTCCAAGAATTAAACTTACTATAGCAGACAGGGGAGGGAGGGACGGAAGGAATGGAGAACTATCTTTACAGAGAATGTACCAGATTATTTCACCTTACCTTTAAAACGGAAGAACATTGCTAAGTACAAGGTTCTCTCTGTTTACCTGCCCACAATACAATGACATTTTAAATGTTGTCAAATGTCTTTTCAGATCTAGATATTCTGTATCAAGAGACTCTTATTCTCCCCAAATTTCTGAGAGGTCTAACTCATGTCCACCATAAGACTGTGATATGCGAATCCTGGGGAGCACATATATGTATATATTGGTGGTTACTTTTTCTGCATAAGTACTCCAACAACAATGAGAGTGGAAGAGAGCAAATGTATCCCCTGGTGTACCAAAGCCAGGATAGCTCCAGAAAGTTTTTGGCCCCAGATCTGGTTTGCATTCTCATATATACTCTAAAACCTCAAGGTGGTGCCAACAAGCAAACCAAATTTTGCAGAAGCATGCATGATAATCAGCATGTAAATGGCAATAACGCATTGTTTCAGCTGTTTTCCTAGATTATTCTATTCTAGATAGTAAGTGAAGTCTTGCTTGGCAAATAGGCAATACAATCAGTGCTTTAAATCTCTAAATAAATCAATATATCAGTAGCTTATAATTCGTCTTTTCTACTTTATACTACTTCATATTCCTAAATATTGCCTATTCCATACATTCAGTGCTGTCTGTATGTATGGTTTCAGGGCCAATTATTTGGCACTGGACAACAAATTGTTGTCTTCTTCCTGAGGAAGGACACCTCTTCCTTTCCCAGCTTTCCTCCGTTGCCTATTGAATACTGTGTGGGGTTGAAGTTACATGTGCTTTTCTCTGTTAAGTTTAACATTGACGTTATCCTTCTTTGGCTCATGTTTATGGTGTCATAGTAAGGCTTCATGGTTGTAACTTCTGATGTTACTAGGATACAGGATCTCATAGCAAACCATGATCCATGATCTGATGGCTCTTAGAATATTTGCATCCCCTCTTCTGCAATGTTCCCTGAGCCTTAGATTCAGAAATAGAAAACCGCAATCTTATTATTTTACAATTATACCCATTAAAACTCTAACTCTGATATCACCAAGTTTAAACTGAGACACTGGCTAAACTACATCCCATTTATTCTCCTAGACTGGACACTCCTAGGATTTCCCACCTTTCAGAGGGATCCAACACTTTTTGATCTATAACTTCCACCATCCGTCTTGAAAGCCACAAATTCAATGCAAGGCATCTCTGTGACATCCACCTGTGACTAATTCTTACACTGATAGAAACCCTCACAGCTGTACTTGGGCAATTTTGATAACTAAGCATAATTTTCTCCACTGTAAAATAGCTGGGTCAAGGTCAATTCCATCTGCAATTTTAATTTTGCTTCACCGTATATGGTAGTATATTCACAGGTGTGTAGAGTGGGTAGGGGAATTATTTTGCCTACTACACAGGAGATCTAGGACCTCTAGTCAGGTGTGCAAACAGATGTCATAAATGTTAGTAGCAGATAGAAAGGTAAATGCGGTGATCAGGAAAGCATGACAAGTTGGAGCAAAAATAATCGCAGATCACAGAAAGGTCAGATGAAATGGCTTATCTTAAGCAGTAAGTGATGCAGTAGAGGGAAAGGCTTATTTTTACAGGGTACGACTGACATTGTGACACCAGCCCAGGAGCTTAAAAGAATATAGAAGTCCAGACAAATTGTCACTGCTTGATGTCATGCTGCCCTTCAACCCCTTACCAATTTTCTATTATCATCATTCTTTCTTCTGTCCTCTGTCATGGCAATGGTTTGTAGAAGTTTGGCCCAGGGAGTGGCACTATTAGGAAGTATGCCCTTGTTGGAATAGGTGTGTCACTGTGGGCGTAGGCGTTAATAACCTACTCCTACCTGCCTGGAAGCAAGTGTTCTGCTAGTAGCCTTCATATGAAGATGTAGGACTCTCAGCTCCTCCTGCACCATACCTGCCTGGATGCTGCCATGTTCCCACCTTGACCATAATAGACTGATCCTCTAAACCTGTAAGCCTCAATTATATGTTGTCCTTATAGGAGTTGTCTTCGTCACGGTGTCTGTTCACAGCAGCAAAACCCTAACTAAGACAGTCATCTTTTTTATTCCAAATTTTTCTTAAAAGTTTAGTAAAAAAAAAAAAAAAAAGGTATGTATAATTGAAAAAGGTTGACATTGGTATTGTCTCCTGAGCTTTGTATCATACACATACTGCATGTTGACAACGTCTGGTATGATTGTAACCTCGAGCACATTGCCCTTACTCATCTATGAAAAATTTTTGTGACAGTTTTATGTGTATAATATCACCTCTCAGAAAAGATCAAACACTGTCATGAACCCATAAACATTAATATATATATAGATGGGTTGAGAAAAGTATAAGAAATTTGCCTCTGGGGAACAATAGGAGGCCAGTCTGACAACCACAGTCAAAACAATAACTGAGGGATAAACACTGATGTTACTAGGAACACTGGTTGGCACCTGCTGATATATACAAAGGGCTGGGTTGTTATACTGGCTGCAATCCTGCCTTGAGCAGTTCTCTTCCTCTTAGTTGGAATGGGTTTCAGCATATGTGCATTTGTGTGCAGAATCAATCATGACTTCAAGCTGCAATTCTCTGCCCCTAGGTCAAAAATTGCTTTCCAACATATACTGTTCTTCACTTTTATTTTGAGGTTTGTTTCAAAACAAAATACAAAAACTTTTCATCGCATTTGTTTCTTAGCTGTGTGCACACGTGCATTTACATGTGAGGATCAGAGTATAATTTGGAGGAGCCATTTATTGTCTTCCACCATACTAGCAACTTAACAGCATGCCCAAAAGCTCTAGAACGAAAAGAAGCAAGCATACCCAAGAAGAATAGATTGCAGGAAGTAATCAAACTGAGGGCTAAAATCAATAAAATAGAAACAAAGCAAAACAATACAAAGAATCAGTGAAACAAAAAGTTGCTTCTTTGGGAAAATTAAAAAGATAAACACTTATCTAAATTACATTTAAAAAAATAGAGAAACATTCAAATTAACAACATCAGAAGTGAAAATGGGAAAAAAAGAAGAGACTCTGAAGAAATCCAAAGAATCATCATTAGGTCAAAGTTTAAAAGCCTGTATTCTGCAAATTTGGAAATGTAAAAGGAATGGAGAATATTCTTTATAGATACCACTAACTAAGGTTAAGGGAAGTGATTGTAGATTAAGCTCAGTGGACAAGCATTTGCCTAACAAATGAAAAACCCTGGGTTTGATCCTCAGCTCTGGTGGTGGGAAGGTAAGGTTACATTAAGATCAAATAAACAACATAAACAGACCTATAACCCTTAAGGAAGTAGAAACAGTCATGTATGTCTCCCAACAAAAAAAAAATAAAATAAAATCCCAGGGACAGATGTTTGAGCTCAGAGTTCCACCAGTTCATTAAAGAAGAATTAATGCCAAAATTCACAGAGATTACAGAGAGAGAGAGAGAGAGAGAGAGAGAGAGAGAGAGAGAGAGAGAGAGAGAGAGAATTACAACATAGATGTGAACATACTCAACAAAATACAAACCAAACCAAAGTACACATCAAAAATTCATCAACCATGATCAAGTAGATTTCATCCCAGAGATGCAGGGATGGTTCAACATATGAAAATCAGACAATAGAATCCACTATATATACTATGTCAACTATCTATGCTGGCCATTTTATTTTAAAAACTTTAATGTGTGGCCAGCTTTACAAAAATTGGACTCACTTAGAAAGAGGGACTCCTAACTGAGAAATTGTCTCCATCAGATTGGTCTGTAGGAAACTGTGGGTGTATTTTCTTGATTAATGATTGTTACTAGAAAGCCCCATCCACAGTGGGTGGTGCCATCCCTGGGCCAGTGGTTCTAGGCTGTATAAGAAAAGTAACTGAGAAAGCCTAGAAGGTGAAGCCAGGAAGAAATATTTCTCTATTGGTTATGCTTCAAGCTTCTGCTTTGAGTTCCAGCCTTGCCTTCCTGTGATGTGGAACTGTCAGCTAAATAAATCCTTTCTTCCAAAAAAAAAAAGTATTTTTATTTGCAGATAATATAAGAGGCCTCAAAAATTCTTACCAGTGAGCTTTTTCAGCTGATAAAAACTTTCAGCAAAGTGTTGGAGGTAAGATTTTTAAAAAATCAGTAACCCTCCTATTTACAAATGACAAATGAACTGAGGAAAAGAAAACAGGGAAACAACAACCTTCACATTAGCAACAAACAATATAAAACGTCTTTGGGTTAACCTTAAGGAAGTGAAAGACTTGTATAGGGGAAAAAAAAGGTAACAGGATGGAAAGATTTCCCATCCTCAAAAATCAGCAGAGTTAACATAGCAAAAATGGCCATCCTACCAAAAGCAATCTACTGATTCAGTGCAATCCCCATCAAAATTCCAACACAATTCTTTACAGAACTTGAAAATAGAGTACTCAATTTCATATGGAAAAACAAACACCCCATGATAGCTAATACAATCCTACACAATAAGAAACTTCCAGATACATCACCATTTCAAGAAGTCCTATAGAGCAATAGTAATAAAAGCAACATGGCATTGGCTAAAAAAAAAAAAAAAGTGGGGAATGTTCATGAACACATTGGCACAGGAAACAACTTTCTGAACAGAACACCAATAGTAGTGGCGCTAAAATCAACAATAAATAGGACCTCATGACACTGAAAAGCTTATAAGATAAAGGACACAATCAATAGGTCAAAACAACAATCTACAGAATGGGAAAAGATTTTCACTAACTCCACATTCAATATAGGACTACTTTGCAAAATATACAAAGAACTCCAGAAACTAGCTTATCAACAAACCAAATACTCCAATTTAAAAATGGGGTTTGGATCTAACAGAGAATTTTCAATAGATTCTGTAACGGCTTAAAACACTTAAAGAAATGTTCAGCATCCTTAGCGATCTGGGAAATACAAATCAAAACAACTCTGATATTCCATCTTACACCTGTCAGAATGTCTAAGATTAAAAAAAAAAAGTGATAGCTCATGCAGGCAAGAATGTCCAGCAGAGGGAACAATCCTCCATCACTGGTGTACATATAAGCTTGTACAGCCACTATAGAAATCAGTACAGTTGTTCCTCAGAAAATTAGGAATCTATCTACCTCAAGACATAGTCAATTATGGTAATATAATTTGGCATTTATCCAAAAGACACTCCATTCTACCACTAGAACATTTGCTCATTTATGTTCATAGCAGTTCTCTTCATAATAACCAGAACATGGAAACAATCTAGATATCCATCACAGGAATTGGTAAAGAAAATGTGGTACATTTATACAATGAGATATCATTCAGCTGTTAAAAACAATGACATCATGTGGAACTAGAAAAAAAATGATTCCAAGCGCAGCAACCCATACTCAGAAAAGTAAACATAATATGCCCTCACTTATAAGCAAATACATATTAAGTAAATGATAATCAAGATACAACCCACAGACCCAGAGAAGTTAAGTAACAAAAATGGTTCTAAGGGGATGAATGGATCTTCCTGAGAAGGGGAAATAGAATAGATTTCGTTGGTGGACTAGATGCAGGTTGGGATAAAAACATAAAAGATGAGGTCAGGGAAGGAGATATGGAAGGTAAGAGTATAGGAAGAGACAACTGGAATAGGGGGGTATATATGGGGTGTTGTGGAAGCAGTGTAGTGGAACCTTTGTAGAAGCTATGAGGATGACCCTACTGAGGACTCCTAGTAATGGAGGATATGGAGCTTGAACTAACCACTTCTGTTACCAGAAAAGGCTTCCAATGGTAAGACTGAGACACCAACCCAGCCAGAAACCCTTTGACCCGTATCATATTCTGCCTGCAAGTTGTGCTGGGGTAATGGTGAGTCTGAACTTGAGGGAGTGATCAATGAATGACTGGTCTAACTTGAGGCTCAAACTATGAGAAGGAGCCCATACCTGACAATACTTTGATAGCCCAGAGATCTAAAGTAGAACCAGACACAACTCTCGAGAAATAAAAAAGACAATGAAGTGATTCTTAATTATATTCTGTTATACTCATAGATTGCTACCAAGCCTAAATGTCATGAGAGGTTTTTTTTTTTTTTTTTTTTATTTTTTTTAGCAGCTGATAAGAGCAGGTACAGAAACTCACAGCCAATCACTAGGTAGAACTTGTAAAATCCCAAGGAAGAGCAGAATAGATTATAGAAACTAAAGGTGTCACGGATGCCAGGAGAACACAGCTGACAGAATCAACTAAGCAGGGTTCATAGGGGTTCACAGAGACTCAGTGGCAATCATGGAGACTGCATGGGTCTGTACTAGGTCCTCAGTAGAAAGGCTGTTATTTTTTACTTTGGGGGTTTTGTGGGATTCATATCAGTGGGAGTGGGGGGTATCTGGTTCTTTTTCCTGCTATTGGAACCCTTTGCCTCCTCCCAGATTGCCTCATTCAACCTTGATATGAGGGTTTATGCCTAGTCTTATTGTATCTTGTTATGTTGTGTTCATGGAAAGTATGCTCTTTTCTAAAGAAAAATGAAGGAACAGAGAATCTGGAGGAGAGGGAAAGTGGGGTGGGGGAGACTGGAATGAGTAATAGGAGATGTGACAGTGGTCAAGATGTATTGTATGAAAGAAGAATAGCTAAAAAGAAGAAAAAATGAATAAGTTACAACAATAATACACATAGAACCCCCAAATCTGAACGATGCAGAAGTGTGTAAAAACTGTGGATCATCATATCTTACTCCTTTCATATCTCACCTTGTCTCTGAGAAATGACGACTCAATAGCATGTACCCTTCCAGGCCTTTCTCTGTATGCATTTGAACACATAGGCCTATTTTTTTTTGTTCTCACTAACTTGTTTTTGGTTTACAGTTGATGTATTCCTAGAATATATATAGTCCAACTACAGTTTTTATTTGTCTTCATAAGATTCCATAGGCAGAAGTGTCCTATAATTTAACTCTTGCACAAATACTTCTATGATTTCAAACTATTTTTAAAGTATGTGATTACATATCATTGTATGGCATCTCTACAAGTGTAAATGATTGTTTCTATAAAAGAAGGTAACGATTCTGGACAAACCAAGTACATTTAAATAATGAGTGACAACTTACTATCAAAAAATCAGAGTTCCAGTTTCTCCATACTCTTGAAAAACTTTCTCCATACAGACTATGTAAAATCTCTATAATATTCCTCCTTTTGGTGCTGCAGAAATAGTGTCTAAAAATTCATTTGACTTGCTTTTACCTGATCATCTACAAGATTGGGCATCTTCCTTATTATTTCCTTGGATTATTTCCTTTCATGAATGTTAAGGTTCTGCAGAGTCTTTGGAAGATAGCTCCTCTTTGATGGGCAGTGGTGGCCATTGGTGTTCCCCTGGGATACATGCAGCAAGCTGAGAGTTCCACAATGGGGGGTGGGGCAGAACCGTTCATCAGACTTCCTCTTTGGGAATCTTCTTCCCATCCTTCTGGGGAAATCATCAAAAATTTCCTGGGAAGTATGCATGTTCTTATTTGGCAAGTAAGCATGCTTAAGAAAAAACTGGGGTTTCTCTAATCCTTTGCTTTGTTTATGAACTACTGAACAACAATTCTTGAGAACATCCCCCAAAATATCATAAAACAGATAATAGGGATTTTTAGAATCATTGAGTTCTAAATTTAAGGTCAGCCCTGGGTCCAAAGCCCTGAGTTACACATGTCCTTGATCAAATCACTGACTTTCAGATAAGGGTGCTGCTGGGATAACAATAAGAATTCTTTGGGAGGAAACAAAGAGAATCACTCATTCAGAAATTCTGAGTTTCCTCTCTCCTTTAAAATACAGCCTAAAATGTCCAAGTCTCTTCCTGGTACCCACGGAGCAGCTGGCAGTCTGGCTCTCTTTTTAAAGTGTGGACAAGACCATACTTCTTGGTGCCTGACCAATCAGCTAACTATACTGCAAGCTGAATCATCAGACTTTTTTTTCCAGCTTAGGTTTAGGAAAATATTTCTGAAGGATGCTTCTTTTCTTGATATCCCATTACCTTCCTGTAATGATAATAATTTTAAAAATCCCCTTCTGAATTTTTTTACCCAGCCTATCACTTGGCCATATAAGCCCTTCCCAACCATATTTTTCAATTAATTTCCCCTTATGTGACCTTCACCACCATCATAAATCAGTCAATGCCCACCCATGTTTCCGTGCCCTACCACATTCTGCCTGTCATAATTTTCCATTGCAGGAACAATGAGAAGATAGCATAGAAGATATTAACAGGCTCACAAGAAACCAATGTTATTTTATCTAAGTTCTTTAAGCTATTGAGTGAGATGAAGACAGTTTTCCTAAAAGACAAAGCACATCTCTTACTTTTTCGTTGATCTCTCTTGTCTGTTAGTAGCCTCTGGTACATTTCCTTTTCCCAGAGCTGTAACAATTTGTCAGCATATAGAGGTAACTGTCTAAGAAAGACTATTGGATAAATGAGAACACAGTATCCCTTTCTAATAAGAATCAACAAAAGAAACTAAAATTTTCCACTAACTCCACAGGCCTGAGATCAGGTATCAACCTAACATAAAATAAGCCAGACTTTCCTCTTTTAACATCTCTGTATCTAAGCCGTTTCTGAAGCACAAGCAGGTATGACTGCCAGAGTCTCCAGGTGTAATATTAACAATTCTGTTTTATATTAGCAAATCTCCCATCACAACTTCCCATTTTGTTTTATTTCTAAGGTCATTAGTGTCTTCAGATATCATATAGTCACAATGATAACAAGTATAAGCTTTATGTGTTTCACACGGTGACTATCTATATTAGGACATTAGTTCAGCTGTTCAACCAGGACCAAATCACAGTGGCTTAGAGCAAGATAAAGGTCATTTCTCTTTAAATTACACTGGGTGGATTCTGCAGAAGCTGTACTCTACAAGGTTTAGTAGAGATATGACCTCTAAAATCACAATCAGCATCCCCTGCTGTGACAGCCATCCATCAGCCTAAGGGATATCTTCCAACAGTTGTGCTGGAAGAGTAAAATTAGACTCATGTCTATCATCCTGTACAATAATTAGCTCTAAGTGGATCAAAGACATCAATTTCAAATTTTAGAAACTTCTAGAAGAACACACAGGCAGTATCCTACCTACATGATGTTGATGAAGGAAGGAACTTTTTGACTAGGACTTCAGTTGGCCAGGAATTGAGGCCAAAATTGACAACTGGGGCCTCCATAAGTCTAAAAGCTTCTAAACAGCTAAGGAAACACTCAGTTGAGAGAGAAAGCCACCAAATGAGAGAAAATCTTTGCTAGGTATACAACCAAAGTTGCCCTCTCTGATTGGAGACTCCTAGCTCCAAATCTTCAGATGTGAGTGCATAATCTGTAGTAACTACGAAAACCAGGAAATTAAAAAGGGATCATTGCTAAGATAGGGAATTTGGGGAGAAATCTGATCTTGGAAATAGAACAGAGGCTCTTTAGAGAAGAGAGGGAATAAATGCAGAAGAAGGGAGAGAAGTGTAAAGAGGAGTAGCAGGACATAGAGTGAACTAATAGGGGAAATAGAAAAGGAATTTCTTTTGGTACAAGAAAAGGCACTCACATGTTGGAGGTTACCAACATCTGTCTAATTGGACTTAAGGCAATATCATTTAGATGAAAATCTACCTGGTAGTAGAAACCTAGCCAATTTTCTGGAACATTAGATCATGGATTTCAGAAGAGAATATACTACTGCTATTTTGCTAGACCAGCATAATTCCTAACAACATTCTCAATATTATCTTTTACCCACAAAATACTGTAACTATTATCTCTCATCAAAGAAGCTTCTCTTCATAGTAGAAGAAAACCATCAAAAAGAACCACAATGAACCACAACTGGACACAATACAGAGGTCAGTGGATCATGGGTTACCCAGCTCCAACTGATACATCTCTATCACGCTCCTGTATCAATGGCTCATAGCACATTATGGAAGAGGGAGTTGAAATAGAGTAAGACTCAGGACACCAGGATACCTATTGTGAAATAATCTTCTATATAAATGTGTACATAAATGAAATCTGAACATTAGTAATATCAAAAGACACACCAATGTGGAAAAGGGAAAGATCTCATGAGATCTCACCCCTAAAGAGAACTACAGGCAACTAAACGACCACTGAAGGAATTAGCCTCTCCCTGGGATCAGCCCCCTAACTGGTTATCCAAAACAAAATGATCAGTCCTAAAACTATTACAT
The DNA here is from genome assembly GCF_004785775.1 of Grammomys surdaster. Taxonomy (NCBI): domain Eukaryota; kingdom Metazoa; phylum Chordata; class Mammalia; order Rodentia; family Muridae; genus Grammomys; species Grammomys surdaster. The sequence continues at coordinate 1,274,116 of NW_021620970.1, read as the reverse complement.
ACAACAGATTCAGCATGTGCATGTATCCAATAATAACTGAAGAAAGGGATGTTGTTAATAAAAGTGAAAGAGAGGAATGAAAAGACTTAGTAGGAGAGGATTTGGAAGGGTCTATGGTGAAAAAATAGAAGGGGAAGATGATGTTTGATATAATCATAATTTATTTTAAATGCATAAAATTAAAAAGAGAGAATGGGGAGAGAGAAGATAGAAGAAAGGAGCAAAGGCCTGACCAAGTTACCTATGCAAAATTCTCTCAGATAAAGAGAATGTTATTGTCGGATTTCTGCTTGAATCCCTGAGCCAGCAACAGGCTGTTGGTAACAAAGAGCACTTCTATATTTTCTGGCAGATCTGTACCAGCCATCGGTGGTATAAACAGAGGCCACTAATGTGTTTTTCAGTTGAACAGCACTAGTGTGGCAGAAAGGGAATCGTTCCCTATCTCCATCATATAATTGTCCTGTATTCTACTTACAGAAGGTGCTGCATCTACAAAAAGACTTGTACATTTTAAGAAGAATTTTCATGTACTAATTTTCATTTACCAAGTGGTACTGCTAATGTCACTGTGCATATGTTCGTGCATACCCAATAATTCTGGGGGACAGTTTATCTAGGGTTTTGTATATGGTGGGAGCAAACCACCCACCATGGAGCCACCTCCCCTGTCTGGTACTTTTTTAACTTTAAATTTATGTATTAATTGCCATGCAGTAAGAAGTACTGCATATTTTTCTTAGATATTTGTGCTGTTTTTGCTTTTGTTATTGCAGAACTATTCTGAATGTTTTAAAATGTATTTTAATATTTTTAAATTAATAACTCTAGTTAATAACTACTGTGGTGTATGTTGTAACCATTTTGAGACATACTAATTACTAATTATGTTTCAGCATTTCTTTGACAAATTAAAACTCAAGAGGCTGTAGCATGGTAGAAGTGTACTCCTTTAATCCTAGCACTCAGGAGGCAGAGGCAGATTTCTTTGAGATTGGGGCAAGTCTGCTCTACATTGCGAAGAAAGCAAGATCTCTGTAGAAAGGCGCTCTCTCTCTCTCTCTCTCTCTCTCTCTCTCTCTCTCTCTCTCACACACACACACACACACACACACACACACACACACATCATGTGGGTTGTTTTTGGAGCTTAGGCTGCATATTGGTAAAAACTTTCTGCAATCCTCATGAAACTTACAATGTCAGGTCCCTACCTTGGTTCTTTCTGTCTTGAAACCAGGACAAGACTCTTTCCTCTTATTCTATTTAAAGGGCTCACTGACCACATGGGAAGGGGGCATGTTACTGTAGAGTTATATCAGCCAGGTTTTCATTGACATAGAGCTTCCCTGGAAAGGGAAGGAGAAGTTAGCTAACAAACAACCCAACTTTTTCATTTGTCCCATCCTGAGACCATGGGGGATGCTCCTATGGAAGACTAAGATGTTTCTTCAGTCTCTTCTGGATCATAGTAGCATTGACATCTGGAAAACAAGGACATAGGCTAAGAATAACTCTGGGACTGAGACAAGATCTTATTGACAGGCAGACCCTGTCATAAATGGCATGATAGGCTTCATCCATCCCCAAGGCCTGAGACCATGTTATCATTTAACTCCTTAAAGCCAGTTTCACTTCAGTATTTCAAAATGTTCTTTTAAAAATGGTGACCTAATACTTGCTTATACTGAGAACTCAAAATTTAACTACTGTTATTCAGGGATACTGACTTATATAATATAGAAGAATCTGAGGAACTTGTATGTCTGTCAAAACAGACCTTAAAAAACTTATCTTGTTCTAGGTTTCAAAGAAGAAGGGGGGGGGGGATGATCTTCAAGAACTGTCTGCAATAAACTAAACAGATTCAGATGGTTAAAACATTGGCCTTCATGCACAGACATCTTAGCACAAAAAAACTGGAGAAAATAAATGCTATAAAATAGATAAAATTCTGAAACAGCTGCTCAGAAAGAGATATCGAAGTTTCTGAAGTTCTTAGTTTAAAAGAACAATGTTTAAAGTTTTAGTCCAACAGATATCTGAATCAGTGAGCCCGACCCACCACCTAATGACTGTAAAGGATTCACTTTAGTCAGAACTACCTTTCCATGGCATTTTAAGAGAAATTAAATCTCAGATGTTCTCAGATTATTCTTCAGAAGAGTTCAAAGGAAAAGCTTTGATAGTGATTTCTTTGAATGTGGGCAGATTTCCTCCTAAAGGGAAATCTAAAACTAGGTTGAAGTAGTGACAGCAGTGAGCACATGTGGTCCCTCAGCCTATTAGCAAGGTCATTGATGAGAAAGGCCATCTCAACAAGGATTCAGCCCCCACTCCTAGACATAGGGACGGTTCTGGGTCCTGGAATACTGCCAAACAGAGCGTTCACAGCCTGTTCTGGACTTGTTTCCTTATGTGGAAGTATTTTTTCCCTGTTTTAAACTCAATGTGTTCTCTCTGTGTGTCTGTCTGTCTGTCGAACTGCCTCTCTCTGTGTGTCTCTCTTTGTGTGTGTGTATCTGTCTCTGCCTGTCTCTGTCTCTCTGTCTCTCTGTCTCTCTCTGTGTGCGTGCATGCACAAGTGTGCATGTGTGACAATACCTGGCCAACACCACTACTACATCTGCCCTCTGTAGAGAGAGAACAGAGTCCTGCAGCCTACTAGTACATCCAAAACAATTGTTCTGTGTTGGCTGTGAGGCATGAACTGCAGGCATACAGGACTGAGACCCACCACTGAAGCTCATCTTATACAATCACTCCTCTTTGTGCCATTTGTTGTTGTCGTTGTTTTGTTTCCTTGGGTGAGTCTAATACCAAAATGCAGTGAGAAGAACTAGCTCGGTCTTCTGCTCTTTCAACAGCCAATGATGCTACTTGCTTCATAGTCATCCCTGCCTCATAGGTAGCAGCAGATGAAAACAAGAGGAAGGTTTGAGGCAACTACCTAAGCACATGAGCTACAAACTTATCCTGTAAGAGCTTCTAACACCGCAGGGAGATTGGTTCAGTGAGTGCATATGGACACTGAATTTCTATTTCCATGTTTCTATGTAGAATTGCTATATAGAAATCTGAGATTTTTATCTCTAGGAAAGAACTGTGGGAGTAGAACTTGAGACTTAACCTAATAAACCACCAACACTGCTATGTAATATACCTTATAGGCTAGAAATCTAAGGGTTTATATCAGTGTCTTCGAAAGCCAACCTTCCATACAGTTGCTGCAGAATCTACACAGAAAAGTTTAAAATCTGGATTTCCAGACCTTGTCAGGGGAGCTCCCATCTTACTGACTCAAAACATAGTTTCATCCCTACTTTTGACAGCTTCATGGTGGGCAAAGCATCTTGCGAAGAAAAGGGTAAGTAAAACCAGTAGAAATGATGGTCCAGTAGACTAACTAGCCTATGTACTGCCTGGATGCTTGTTCTTGATGGGCAGTTGTTCTATCCTCCACTCAGAAGTCCTGATAGATTACGTACCCCAGCAGGTGACTGGTCCACGACAGCATACATAGTCCAAGACAGGCAAGGCAGCAGATATGAGTTCAAAGGTAGTCAATTACTTACTTTTATTTTTAAATCACCTATTTTTAAACTTCTGGATCATGTCATTTTTTAAAGGGTAGAATAATTCTTACCCAACACAGTTTAAAGATGTGGTACATGAAAATAGCAATCTCTAAAAGGAATTTCCTAGCTCTTAAAGGGTAATTTTAAACAGGTTTTATTATTTTATAATATTTTATGTTAAAAACATTCCACAGCTGTCTATAGATGGTTAACTTCCATCTGTAACTGCCTGTCCGTTTTCTTGTTCTTTGAGACATATTCTTCCTCTCTAGCTCAGACTGGTATCAAACTCATATTCCTCTTTCCTGATCCTCCTGTGTCCTGGGATTCAAGGCATGCAGTACTAATGATGCCTGGCTCTTTAGCTTTTTCAGACCAAGATAAATCATGTCACACTATTTACACTAAATGTATTTCTCACTGCTGCTCCATCACTGGCACTCCTGCCAAACCATCTCAGATGTATACTGGTTCCTCTCCCATCTTCATGTTGTAAGAAGGCTGTGTTCAGTTGACTTTCTACTTCCTGACAAATTGCAAATCTCTGTGTTGGCATAGTCTCTGAGTGGCAGTGCACTGAATCATTGTTGGCATTGTTTCATGTAATCCCCAATGTCACTCTGAGAGGAGCTACAGTAATGTTAGCCTTTTCTACCGACAAGAAAACTGAGACTTTAAGTGAGATATGTAGTATACACAAGGCAGTGTGTTAAGTTAATGGCAGAGCCATGCCTCAGTCTCCTCTGTGTCTGTGGCCAAAGCCTTTCTGGTCCCTGTGCTCTGCTGTCTGCTATACAGCCAATGCTGTCTATCATTCAAAGCTGTACTAACCTCCACTGTATCCATGAAATAGAGGGAAGCTTCAGGCTTCAGTGGATCAAAGGCGACACCAAAAAATGTATTTAAGGACATCAAAGTCAGGAAGCAAACAGAGAACCAGTGAGAACAGTTCATTATCCCTTACAAAAGGCGCCCTCAGGACAAACAGCTCAACAGCAAAGCCAGCTGAATACCTGAGTCTATTCCCAGGAAGGCATTAGCCAAGTCTCATTTTGTTCATAGTTAGGAACAAAGGAGCATAAAAACAAATAGTGGTAAATGTTTCAGGAAAATCATTCTATAGTTGCTTTTCCTCTACTTTAACCAGTAACGGTATTTAGGATGTGATTGTAATTCTAATTAGAATTTAAATTTTAAACCTCATCTCTGTTCTTTCTTATGTATACATTGAGCCTTCTTATTACTCAAGCTGACCCAGTCTTTGCCTCTCAGGGCTTATACAGGAGACAGTTCAATGCTCCTGCCTCATAATTTGTGATTGAGATCTGCAACTATTTGCTACTTATGTTTCTTTGGCCTGATCCTACACAGAGTTTCAAAAGCAAATAAATAGGTTAATGTAATGCTACACATATACATGGATATATTTATCTATACACCAACCAGTCCAGTTATCTATCCATACAGAGAGACCTATATGTCTATCACATGATAGATGTCTTAGCACAGTTCAACAAATATATGTCTAAACGTCATAGGAACATACCTGAGAAAAGAGAACTGACAGCTGTGAATCATGGGTCTAAATCCATCCTTTTTACATGCATACATGCATGCATACAATATATGTAGTAAGTCCTATAATCAGGCACTAGCAATAAAATCAGAACAAGATCAGACCTACAACACAAAATAATCAGTATTTTTTATGCACCGAGATCTTACCTCCTTTGGCTATAAAAGTAACACTGCAACACAGTTACTTTGAACAGAATTTGACCAGAGACCAATACACAAACAGAAAACAATTTACTCAATAACTTTATGCAAAGAACAAGAACAGTGGCAGATGGCTCTGCCCCAAAACAGAAGCAATTAGCGATGATGGGCTGCCTACAGTTTTTTCCAATATCTGTCTTCTGACCGTAATCAACCCGCATCCTGGCCCCAATGGATAACAATTCTGCCTAGGACTCTGCACATCTGCTCTGGACCTGGTCTGCTCTGATGTGTGTTTCTAGTCCTTGCTACATCCCAAGATGATCAGTCAATTAAAACTGAGCCATGCTGCCTTTTAGCAGAGCAGTCTCTTCATAAATAATAGCAGATCTAAATGTCATTGGAACATACCTGAGAAAAGAGAACTGACAGCTGTGAATCATGGGTCTAAATCCATCCTTTATACATGCACACACACGCACACACACACACACACACACACATACATTTTCTCTCTTCTCGCGCTGAAATTTAAAGTTATATCAAGATCTTTTATTCAAAGCCAGCAAAGGACTTGGAATGATCATCTAGGAAGCTAGTGTCCCTGAGTTTAGGGCCTGTTGCTTGCACTGACTTTTCTACCTATTAAGAGTTGTAGGCTGATCTACGTATAGATCAAAGCCAGGCTCCACAACATGAATTATTCCATGTAAGCATTTATGATTCAGAAAAGACTTCTGAATAAAGCAACAAGAAACTTTAACAAGCTGTGTTAGATCACTCCTGATTGTAAATAAGTATTTATATTTATAAACTTCATAATTTTATGTTCTGTTAAGAATACCTTCTCCCAAATTGAAGAAGCTATGGGCCACAGAAAACCTAAATCAGCTCCTAGGGAGTGGAACACTGCTACTGTAGAAGGAAGAAAGGAATTAATGTACTAAACCTGGGGGCGGGGGCGCCTGCTTTTTTTTTTTTTTTTTTTTTTTTTTTTTTTTTTTTTTATTGGATGATTTATTTACATTTCCTATGTTGTCCCCTTACCCCATCCCCCACCACCCCCTCGGAACCTCCAATCCCCTCGCCCCTCCTCCTTCTTCTCTGTGGATGTAACCTCTATCTACACCCCCCCCACTCCCACCTCCCCACCCTCAAAATTCCCACCCCCTGGGGCATCCAGCCTTCATGAGGTCAAGGTTCTCTTCTTCCACCTATGCCCAGCAGGGCCCTCCACTTTTACATATTCAGCTGAAGCCCTGGATCCCCCCCTAAGTGCTCCCAGGCTGGTGGTTTAGACCCTGGGAGCTGTGGTTGGTTGGTATTGTTGCTCTCCTCATGGTGTCACAAACCCTTTCAGCTCCTTCAGTCTTCACTCTAACTCCTCCATTGAGAACCCCATGATCAGTTCAATGGCTAGTTGTGAGCATCTGCCTCTGAATATGTCTGACTCTTGAAGGCCTCTGAGGAGATATCCATATCAGGCTCTTATCAGCATGCACTTCCTGTCTTCCACATCAGCATCTACCTTTGGTGATTGCACATGGGATAGATACTCAGGTGGGGTGGTCTTGAGACGGCCCCTCCTTCAGTTTCTGTCCCTCACTTTGTCTCCATATTTGCTCCCTTGAGTATTTTGTTGCTCCTTCTAAGAAGGACCGAATCACCCTCACTTGGTCTTCCTTCTTTATGGGCTTCATGTGGCCTGTGAGTTGCATCTTGGGCATTTCAAGGTTCTAGGCTAATATCCAATAATCAGTGAGTGAATACCATGTGTCTTCTTTTGTGATTGGCTTACCTCACTCAGGATGATAATTTCTAGTTCCATCCATTTACCTAGGAACCTCTCGAATTCATTGTTTTTAATAGCTGAGTAATACTCCATTGTGTAAATATACCACATTTTTTGAATCCATTCCTCAGTTGAAGGACATCTGGGTTCTTTCCAGCTCCTGGCTATTATAAATAAGGCTGCTATGAACATAGTTGAGCATATGTCCTTGTTATATGTTCGAGCATCTTCTGGGTATATGCCTAGGAGTGGTATAGCTGGATCCTCGGGTAATGCTATGTCCAATTTTCTGAGGAACCGCCAGACTGATTTCCAAAGTGGTTGCACCATCTTGCAGTCCCACCAACAATGGAGGAGTGTTCCTCTTTCTCCACACCCTCGCCAGCATCTACTATCACCTGAGTTTTTAATCTTAGCCATTCTGACTGGTGTGAGATGGAATCTCAGGGTTGTTTTGATTTGCATTTCCCTGACGGCTAAGGATGCTGAACATTTCTTTAGATGCTTCTCGGCCATTCGAGTTTCTTCCGTTGAAAATTCTTTGTTAAGCTCTATACCCCATTTTTTAATAGGGTAAGTTGGTTGTCTGGAGTCTAATTTCTTGAGTTCTTTGTATATATTGGATATTAGCCCTCTATCAGATGAAGGATTGGTAAAGATCTTTTCCCAATTTGTTGGTTGTCGTTTTGTCCTATTGACAGTGTCCTTTGCCTTACAGAAACTTTGCAATTTTATGAAGTCCCATTTGTCAATTCTCGATCTTAGAGCATATGCCATTGGAGTTCTGTTCAGGAACTTTTCCCCTGTGCCCAAGTATTCGAGGCTTTTCCCCACCTTCTCTTCTATTAGTTTCAGTGTATCTGGTTTTATGTGGAGGTCCTTTATCCACATAGACTTGAGCTTTGTACAAGGAGATAAGAATGGATCAATTTTCATTCTTCTACATGTTGTCTTCCAGTTGAACCAGCACCATTTGTTGAAAATGCTGTCCTTTTTCCACTGGACAGTTTTAGCTCCTTTGTCAAAGATCAAGTGACCATAGGAGTGTGGGTTCATTTCTGGGTCTTCAATTCTATTCCATTGATCTTCCTGCCTGTCTCTGTACCAATACCAGGTAGTTTTTATCACTATTGCTCTGTAGTACAGCTTGAGGTCAGGGATGGTAATTCCTCCAGAAGTTCTTTTAGTGTTGAGAATAGTTTTCGCTATCCTGGGTTTTTTGTTATTCCATATGAATTTGAGAATTTCCTTTTCTAACTCTGTGAAGAATTGAGTTGGGATTTTAATGGGGATTGCATTGAATCTGTAGATTGCTTTTGGCAAGATGGCCATTTTTATTATATTAATCCTGCCAATCCATGAGCATGGGAGATCTTTCCATCTTCTGAGATCTTCTTCAATTTCTTTCTTCAGAGACTTGAAGTTCTTGTCATACAGGTCTTTCACTTGCTTGGTTAGATTCACACCAAGGTATTTTATATTATTTGCAACTATTGTGAAGGGTGTCATTTCCCTAATTTCTTTTTCAGTCTGTTTATCTTTCATGTAGAGGAAGGCTACTGATTTGTTTGAGTTGATTTTATAACCAGCCACTTTGCTGAAGTTGTTTATCAGGTTTAGGAGTTCTCTGGTGGAAGTTTGGGGGTCACTTAAGTATACTATCATATCATCTGCAAATAGCGATATTTTGACTTCTTCCTTTCCTATTTGTATCCCTTTGACTTCTTTTTGCTGTCTAATTGCTCTGGCTAAGACTTCCAGTACTATATTGAATAGGTAGGGGGAGAGTGGGCAACCTTGTCTAGTCCCTGATCTTAGTGGGATTGCTTCAAGTTTCTCTCCATTTAGCTTGATGTTGGCTACTGGTTTGCTGTAAATTGCTTTTACTATGTTTAGGTAGGGGCCTTGAATTCCTGATCTTTCCAAGACTTTTATCATGAAGGGATGTTGAATTTTGTCAAATGCTTTCTCAGCATCTAGTGAGATGATCATGTGGTTTTTTTCTTTAAGTTTGTTTATATAGTGGATTACATTGATGGATTTCCGAATATTGAACCATCCCTGCATTCCTGGGATAAAACCTACTTGATCATGATGGATGATTGTTTTGATGTGGTCTTGGATTCGGTTTGCTAGAATTTTATTGAGTATTTTTGCATCGATGTTCATAAGGGAGATTGGTCTGAAGTTCTCTTTCTTTGTCGGGTCCTTGTGGGGTTTAGGTATGAGTGTAATTGTAGCTTCATAGAACGAATTGGGTAGTGTTCCTTCTGTTTCTATTTTGTGGAATAGTTTGAAGAGAATTGGTATTAGGTCTTCCTTGAAGGTCTGATAGAATTCAGCACTAAAACCATCTGGTCCTGGGCTTTTTTTAGTGGGGAGGCTTTTGATGACTGCTGCTATTTCCTGAGGGGTTATGGGACTATTTAGATGGTTTATCTGCTCCTGGTTTAACTTCGGTACCTGGTATCTGTCTAGGAAATTGTCCATTTCATCCAGGTTTTCCAGTTTTGTTGAGTATAGGCCTTTGTAGTAGGATCTGATGATTTTTTGAATTTCTTCAGTTTCTGTTGTTATGTCTCCCTTTTCAGTTCTGATTTTATTAATTTGGATACTGTCTCTGTGCCCTCTGGTTAATCTGGCTAAGGGTTTATCTATCTTGTTGATTTTCTCAAAGAACCAACTCCTGGTTTTATTGATATTTTGTATTGTTCTTTCTGTTTCTATTTGGTTGATTTCAGCCCTGAGTTTGATTATTTCCTGCCTTCTACTCCTCCTGGGTGTATTTGCTTCTTTTTGTTCTAGAGCTTTTAGTTGTGCAGTCAACTTGTTAGTGTGTGCTCTTTCCAGTTTCTTTTTGTAGGCACTTAGAGCTATGAGCTTTCCTCTTAGCACTGCCTTCATGGAGTCCCACAAGTTTTGGTATGATGTGTCCTCATTTTCATTGAATTCTAAAAAGTCTTTTATTTCTTTCTTTATTTCTTCCTTGACCAAGTCATCATTGAGTAGAGAGTTGTTCAGTTTCCATGTGTACGTGGGTTTTCCATTGTTTTTGTCATTATTAAAGACCAGTCTTAGTCCGTGGTGATCTGATAAGATGCAAGGGATTATTTCAATCTTTTTGTATCTGTAGAGGCTTGTTTTGTGACCAATTATATGGTCTATTTTGGAGAAGGTACCATGAGGTGCTGAGAAAAAGGTATATTCTTTTGTTTTAGGATGAAATGTTCTATAGATGTCTGTTAAGTCCATTTGGTTCATAACTTCTGTTAATTTCAAAGTGTCTCTGTTTAGTTTCTGTTTCCATGATCTGTCCATTGCTGACAATGGGGTGTTGAAATCCCCCACTATTATTGTGTGAGGTGTAATGTGTGTTTTGAGCTTTAGTAAAGTTTCTTTTATGTATGTAGGTGCCCTTGCATTTGGAGCATAGATGTTCAGAATTGAGAGTTCACCTTGGTAGATTTTTCCTTTGATGAGTATGAAGTGTCCTTCCTTATCTTTTTTGATTAATTTTGGATGAAAGTCGATTTTATTTGATATTAGAATGGCTACTCCAGCTTGTTTCTTGGGACCATTGGCTTGAAAAATTGTTTTCCACCCTTTTATTCTGAGGTAGTGTCTGTCTTTGTCACTGAGGTGCGTTTCTTGTATGCAGCAAAATTCTGGGTCTTGTTTGTGTATCCAGTCTGATAGTCTGCGTCTTTTTATTGGGGAATTGAGACCATTGATGTTAAGAGATATTAAGGAAAAATGATTGTTGCTTCCTGTTATTTTTTTTATTAGAGGTAAAGTTATGTTTGTATCTTTTTTGGGGGTTGTTGGAAGATTACTTACTTGCTTTTCCTAGGTTGTAGTTTCCCTCCTTGTGTTGGCATTTTCCATCAATTATCCTTTGAAGTGCTGGGTTTGTGGGAAGATATTGTGCAAATTTGGTTTTGTCATGGAATATCTTGGTTTCACCATCTATAGTGATTGAGAGTTTTGCTGGGTATAGTAATCTGGGCTGGCAATTGTGTTCTCTTAGTGTCTGTATGATGTCCGTCCAGGCTCTTCTGGCTTTTATAGTCTCTGGTGAGAAGTCTGGTGTAATTCTTATAGGTCTGCCTTTATATGTTACTTGACCTTTTTCCCTTACTGCTTTTAGTATTTTTTCTTTGTTTTGTGCATCTGATGTTTTGATTATTATGTGACGGGAGGTATTTCTTTTCTGGTCTAGTCTATTTGGTGTTCTGTAGGCTTCTTGTATGTTTATGGGCATCTTGTTCTTTAGGTTAGGGAAGTTTTCCTCAATAATTTTGTTGAAGATATTTACTGGCCCTTTAAGTTGAGAATCTTCATTCTCATCTATACCTATTATCCTTAGGTTTGGTCTTCTCATTGTGTCCTGGATTTCCTGGATGTTTTGAGTTAGGAGTTTTTTGCGTTTTGCATTTTCTTTGACAACTGTGTCAATATTTTCCACCGTATCTTCTGCATTTGAGATTCTCTCTTCTATCTCTTGTATTCGGTTGGTGATGCTTGAGTCTGTGACTCCTGATCTCTTTCTTAGGTTTTCTATCTCCATGGTTGTCTCCCTTTGAACTTTCTTTATTGTTTCTATTTCTAGTTTCAGGTCCTGAATGTTTTTGTTTAATTCCTTCTTTGTGTTTTCTTCCATTTCTTTAAGGGATTTCTGTGATTCCTCTTTAAGGGCTTCTATCTGTTTACTTGTACTCTCCTGTATTTCTTTAAGGGAGTTACTTAATTCCCTCTTATAATCCTCTATCATCATCATGAGAAGTGATTTTAATTCTGAATCCTGCTTTTCAGGTGTGATGGGGTGTTCAGGGCTTGCTATATTGGGAGAATTGGGCACTGATGATGCCAAGAAACTTTGGTTTCCGTTGCTTATGTTCTTGCGCTTGCCTTTCGCCATCTGGTTAACTCTAGTGGTACCTGCCCTCACTGTGTAAAACTGGAGTCTGTATTTCCAGTTATCTTGCTTATTGCAGAGCTCCTCAGAGTCCAGAGGTCTCTGTGGTCTTATGCTCCTAATCTCCTGGGTGGAATAACTCCTGGGACTCAGGCCACCTCTTGGATCTGGAAATCCTTCTGCTCTGAGTGCAGTGGGTCCTCGATGACTCAGGATTCAGTTTCAGCTGCTCTGAGTGCAGTGGCTCCAGCTGCTCTGAGTGCAGTGGCTCCTGGATGACTCGGGATTCAGTTTCTCAACAGGACAGGAGCAGACCGACTCTGTGTCACCTGCTCTGAGTGCAGTGGCTCCTGGATGACTCAGGATTCAGTTTCTCCACAGGACAGGAGCAGACCAACTCTGTGTCTGATCCAGCCCAGAGGACCAGGCAGGGGCAGAAGGGAAGTGGAATTCCGGAGGGGCGGGGTTTGG
>NW_021620970.1:1254918-1261631 GCF_004785775.1 Grammomys surdaster | reverse complement strand
AGATGGAGTTCTTACCAGCTGCTCTGAGTGCAGTGGCTCCTGGATGATTCAGGATTCAGTTTCTCCACAGGACGGGAGCAGACCTACTCTGTGTCTGCTCCAGCCGGGAGGAGCAGGCAGGGGCAGAAGGGGGGGCGCCTGCTTTTAATCCCAGCACTCTCAGATGGCATCCTGGTCCTCTGGATTTTGCAATCACCCCTCCTTCTCCTCTTCCACGATGATCTCTGAGTCTTAGGTACCAAGGTTCTGCTGCAAATATACTAATGGGTAAGGAAGCGGGTGGGAACTTGGTCTCTGAATGTACTAATGGGTAAGGAAGCAGGCGGGAACTTGGTCTCTGCAATTGTGGGTCTCTGTAGCAGCCTTCATCTTCTGTAAAAAGAAGCTCCTTTGATGGGGACTGAGAGCTACACTTATCTGTGTAGATATGTAGAACAGTATATATTGGTTTAGGAAAGTGACAGGAGTAGGTTCTTCTCTAGGGTCTATGACCTTGCCGGCCATACGTAGCTAGCTAGGTTTACAGTACCAGGCATGAATGTTTTCTTATTAAGAAGGTCTTAACTCCAATTAGGTATCTGATGGTTACACCCAAAGTAAGTGCCATTATTGCACCATTGTGAATACCTTGCTGGGCCAGACACTGTTGTGGTTCTCAAGCTTTGCCCCTGAGTGTGATTATTTATTAGTCTCCTCACTTAGATGTTTCCATAGCACCTTCTGATCCTGTAAGGGCTGCTTTCTAGGACGACGGCCACATCAGTGCCAGGATGATTTCTCTAAGTCCTGGTCCTGTGTCTTCTCAAAGATGATTCATTTCTAAGACCAAAGTTATGAGAATGAACATCAGAGGCTCACCTATAGAGTGGGATACGTACATTGTCTATTATGGTAGTGTGCATATTTAATCCCTGTACTCAGAAGAGAGAGGCAGGTAGGTCTTTGTGTGTTTGAGGCCAGCCTGGGCTACATAGTGAATTCCAGGACAGCTAAGGCTACATAGTAATTGCCTATCTCAAACAAACAAACAAAAAAGAAAAGAAAAACTATTATGTGCCTCCTAACACCGACACCTCTCTAGAACAGAAGTCAATGCCAGAGATAAAGCATAACCTTGCTTTATTCAATCCTGGATAACCATCACAGCTGTCTTAAATATGATCCTACTTTGCATAGTCAGGGAAAGGGAGGAATAAAAAAAGCTTTCTGGTGTGAGAGTTGTAAGATAGTAAGAAAGGGGCAGTTAGTTTTGCTTTTAAAAGCAAATCACAGGGACTAGAGATAAATATCAGTCTATCAATCACTTGTCCATAATGAGCATCAGGACATGAGATTAGTTCCCAGCACCTAGGGACACAAGGTGGGCATGGTAGCTATCATGTCATCTTAGTACTGAAGAGGTAGAAACAGGCAGATCTCTGGTGATCCCTGACTGGCCAGCCACCCTAGATGAATCAGCAAACCTCAGAGAGATAAAAAGACCTCAAATGGGCAAGATAGACAGTGAGGAACAATACCTGAAGTGGTCCTCTGGTCTCCATGTGCACAGACACCTGTATACAGGTGCACTCGCGTGCGTGCACACACACACACACACACACATGTAGGTGCACACACATACAAAGAGAAAGAAAGATCACCAATACAATACAAAAATCCATTGTATGTGTTTTGTTACTAGTTTAATGAATTTTAGTGAAATTGTTCTCTGTAAATTTTATCTACTCTTTTAGTTTGTGATTGCTTGCTTTTCCTTTATAATAATGGTAATGGTTTAAGTGTTCCATAGAGTAAGGCTGATATTATATAGCTTATTTCTTATCTATTATGTATTCTGATGTCACCCTGTCACACTTCCTTCTGTTGTGAGGAAACATTTAGAAATTGCTGTATCATGACCCTCAACACAGCACCCTTCATTCCTAAAAGGTTGGAGTAAAGATAGCTGTTCATAGATCATGTCTCCGGGCCTTGGGCCACCACTCGAACAAGAGCCCCCAGGAGGACTTGGTAGCTCCCACCATTGCAACAAAGTTGCCATGGCCTTTGGAAGTGATATGACCCACATGGAAATAGTTGGATTCTAAGTACAATAAAGCTGCTGGGGTGGAGGGAGGTCCTCTTCAAGTGAGAAGCTGCAAGTTGTTTATTCAGTCTAGATTCTCTCTGTTTTGCCATTAGTTGGTTTGTATTTTTAACGTGGAACTTTTCCCTTTCCTTGGGGTAGGATAGAGCCACTATTACCAGCATTATTAGGGAAAATTTCCACTAACTAAGGTCATGTTCAATGCACGCACAGAAAATGCTTTGAACACTAAGGTTCTGCTCAGGGAAGAACATTTATCATTTCAGAGTGGGGGAAAGCAGCTGGCCATAATTCTTCTCTCAGCTCTCCCTCACAGTCACAGTTACAGCATTACTTTGCCTTTGTTTGATCCTTGTCTGACCTCTCAAGAGTTTTTCTGTGCAGAACTCATATGGCCAGATTTGGGTCATAAATCGTCAGGAGACTACAAAGGTGAAAATGGCCCTAAGTCTGGCATCACCACAGCTGTCTCACAGAAGACTTCTGGAATGCCTTTCTAAGTCGCATCTATAACAACGGCAAGAAGCCCAAGTCTCTCCAGCCATTTGTTCTAAGACAGGAAATTTCTACCTTAGTTCTCTCACTTATTAAAATAAGAGGCTTCACATAAAACACCACAGGTTAATTATATATATATTGTATATATATATATATATCAGTCACCACTGTTATATCCCTGATCATCTGTCTTCAACAACAGTGAAGCACCTAAGTTATATGATCTTAAGTAAAGTCTGTACAACTCCACCTGAGTTAATTTATGAATGGCTCTGATAATTGGATAAATCATTTAGCCTAGTCTTTCTTGTTTACTAAGTTGATTGGTCAGCTCCACATTTGGCATTCCATCTGACCTCAGATCAACACAGAAGCATAACAGAAGTAAAAACTTAGGCCATCTGCAGATGTGGCTAAAAATATACAAGCACAAATGAGCACCGAGCACTGGAATCCTCGAATTACCTGGCCCCTAGGGGATCAAGGTGACAATGACTGTCCCTGCAGGAATGCTCTCACCTTGACAGGAAAACTGCTGTACAGGAATCTCTTTGGTAAATTTCACCCTGGTACAGAGAAAATCTAATTAGAGGATTACCTGATTGTACATATTGATCTCTACCCTAATAGGTATTGATTATCTGACATGCTTTGGCTTTCTCTTAGGTATGCTGCAGAGAGAAGCCAACAGCCATTTTTCTAACACCAGGATAGTAGCTTAATCTATTACTTTACAGGTGGCCAAGGCAGCCTGATTAATATAGTTCAGCCACCTTCAGACCCTGCTTGAAAAGGCAGAGAAAAGCATTACAGTACTTTACAAATGGCCCTCACTCAGGGATATGAGAAAAACGTTGCTATAGAAAACAGCAGGCTAGGAGAAACAAACGATACCTTTACTCTCTTTAAAGTTCTCAGCTGGGTCTAAGAGTTACTCTGACATAAAAACAAATTAATGGAATTACAAACAGATTGATATAATGTGACTTTTGGTTTTATATAACACGGGAGCCTTCATAAGGGAGTGAAGACCCAAAGTAGTGACAAAATTGAAATGCCTTTACGCTAGTTTGTATAGACAGTAGAGGATTAAAAAGCATCATCTAAACTAGATGAAACTGAGGAAGGTATGAATGTTATTTTTAGTTATTTATATGTACATTGTGCATGTGTGTGCATCTATATACATTTCTTCCAGAAAAGTTCACCTTAATTTTTGAGCAGTCTATCATTGGCCTGGAACTAGGGTGACATGGTCAGCAGGTTGGAGGATCCTACTGCCTCCATCTTCCCAGTGCTGAAATGACAAAAGCATACCACTATACCTGGGTTTTCACATGACTGCTGGAGACCAAATTTAAGTTCATGTGCTTAAGCAGCAAGGACTTTACTGCAGTTCCTGGAAAGTTTTTGTTGTGTTTTGCTTCTTTGTATTACGAAAAAATTGATTCTGTTTTCTCTTATAAACCACTGATTGCCTATAGGTCTTCATCTAGGGATAGGGTACCCTGTGAAACTTTCCTCATATTGTTAAGGTTTCATAGGTTATTTTAACAAAATCTAGTTCAACAAAAATCTCTCCATGTCAACTACTCGCCTTTGATAATAAAAATGCCATTTTCTTCTAAAAACAAGGAGGCCATCTTCTGTGTGGTGGTTTCTTCTGCTCTTGAGAAGAAGAAAAAAAAAAGACTATGAACCTGCTTGATTTCTTTTAAGTTTCTTCAATTTAAAATTACCCTAGTGCCATAGCGGCAGGTTTGGAGATAGCATTTCTGTTGCCCACCAGTAGGATCAGATAAAGATCAGTACAGGTCCATAGTGTTCATGTTCCTAGGTACAATGTGCAGACTTGTGTGCCTGTGCCCTTGAGACAATGGCTACCTTTGAAGATGGCATCATTTTTTAAATTCTTTCATCATTAAGACTGACTCCCCCCCCACCCTCCATGGAATGTGCCCTTCCGGCTTCTGCTGGTTTAAGCTTTACTTTTAGGCAAGAAGGAATTCATTCCACAACATGAGAGGAAAAGTTCCAGATGGTGACTAACAGAGCCATGTCTGGTCCCTTCCCTTGATAACCACTAGCCAGCAACAAAGCCCACTGTTCCATTTGCAGAACAAGCTGTCTAAGCTGATCTCACCATGTGCAAGAGTAGCAGAGGCCAAGTATAAAATATTTCAAGTAACTTATACTCCTTTAGATGGGAAGCAAACACACATATGTAAGGTAGCCAGAACCTATAAGCTATTTACAGACAGAGGCAGAGAAAGGAGTCAACAAGTACAGCAGTGACCACTCAGCCTCCCACAGAGAACAGTGTGCACAATTTCCAGTGCTTCTTCTATATATCTGAGTGTCTGTCATACATTAAAGGAAAAATTTAGCTTCCTGAATTATCCAGTATTTCCCCTTACAATCCCTACTTTACATACATAGCAATAACTTCAATAAAGACATGTCTCTGTATTACAAAATGAATAATTTTACATAAAATCACAACTCACCTTTAGCATTAATCTCTAAGTAAGACAAATAACTATGCTATGCTCTCCCCACTGGAACCTTAGAAGACAGAAGACCTACTTGAAGCTAAGGGGTTAAGATTCAGAGTCTTCCAGAAATTGTATCTCTGTATATTCAGTGTCTCTACAGTGCCAGACAATCTAGGGAGTTTCCATTCGATGCCTGCAAAGTGCAGCAACTTAGTCCTGTGGCTGCCCTGCCCAGACATACATCAGGGTCCCAATAAGTTACAGAAACTCAGGCTTAGAGAAGCTGTGAACAAGGTTATTGTCATTCTAACTTCTGAAACGATTTTGTGAACATTCTCAAACCAATGAAAGGGATAGAAGGGTGGTAGACTAGCTTTGCACATGGAGTTTAAATACCAGTGAAGGAGGGAAAGGGAAGTTACCAACCTGCTATATCTTCTCTTTGAAATAACTCTATCATCCTAACTTTGATGCATTTCTCTAGAACTCTGTCTTTCTCAACTTACAAGATTCATTTAGCCTCAACTAGTCATGCAACTCAAATGTCACATTCCATGACAATTCATTTATCTTCATCAAGTGAGTCATTTTAAGAATGGTTAATCGTTACAGAGGATTTTAATTTGAAAACTTTCACTTATGCTATACTTGTATAGTTGCCTGAGCGGAAGACAGAGTTCTAATTCATGACTATAAAACATCAGGTACAACTTCCCAAGTATAACCTAATAAACAAAAATAAAAAACAGTGTTGCTTCTGGAGCCACCTTCAGTTGAAGTATCTCCTGTTCAGAAAACATTGAAAAAATTGTGACAGCACTAACTTTACCTATTTCTGCTACTATTCCAGGAGCCATTCGCAGCTCCAGGAAGCTGTCAGAATCAACATTAAGTCTCATAAACTTTTAAAATCAAATGTCTTATAATTTACAGGATAAAATTTAGCAAAAACCTCCCCACTAGCCCCAATCTCCCTCTTTGGACTCACCCACCTGTCTCAAAAAAATGTTAACCCAGAATTGCTCCTGTCTAAAGAAATACAGGGACAAAGAGTGGATCAGAGACTGAAGGAAAGGCCATCCAGAGACTGCCCCACCTGGAGATCCATCCCACATGCAGACACCAATCTCAGACACTGTTGCTGATGCCAAGAAATGCTGACTGACAGGAACCTAATATAGCTGTCTCCTGAGAGGCTCTACCAGCACCTGACTAATACAGCTGCAGATACTCACAGCTAACCATCAAATTGATCCCAGAGACTCCAATGGAGGGGTTAGGGGAATGACTGAAGGAGCTGAAAGGGTTTGCAATCCCATAGGAAAAACAACAATTTCAATTAGCTGGGGACATATGTAGTAGAGGATGGCCTTGTCAGGCACCAATAGGAGTGGAGGCCTTTGGTCCTGTGGAGGCTTGATACCCCAGTGTAGGGGGATGCTAGAGAGGCAAGGTAGGACTGGGTGAGTGGGAATGGAAGCATCCTTATAGAGGTAAAGGTAAGGGAGGATGGAATGGGGGAGGTTGGGTAGGGGAAACTGGGAAATGGGACATTTGAAATGTAAATAGATAAAATAACCAATAAAAATTAATTAATTAATTAAAAAAATTGAAAGAAAGGAAGGAAGGAGGGA
>NW_021620970.1:1212948-1254818 GCF_004785775.1 Grammomys surdaster | reverse complement strand
TATCTCTCAAATCAGTAGACAGACCTACAACTTCTCAAGAACTAAATGAGGGTGTTTCTTGAACTAATTCAGTCTGGGAGTTGGCTAAGATACATACTTTTTAAAAACTATCTCCATAGAAATACAGTCTCTGGGTTTGGGCTTCAGCCCTGGAATCTGCATGTTTCAAAAGCTCTCCTTCAGATAATGAGAACAAAATCTCTGCCAAAAAAAATTTTTTTTAATTAAAAACATAAATAGCAAAGAAAGAAAGAAAGGAGGAAAGGAAGAAAGAAAGAAAGGAAGGAAGGAAGGAAGGAAGGAAGGAAGAAAGAAAGAAAGAAAGAAAGAAAGAAAGAAAGAAAGAAAGAAAGAGAAAGCACTAGCTTCCTGGCATATAGGACCTACTTTTCTTTTGTAAAGTTCTTATAAAATTTGATATAATTTGACCTACACTAAGAAACTCAAATTATATTTATGTTTATAGCTCCAGAACAGCAAATAAAATTTGTTTTAAAGATTGAAATAGAAACACAGTTTAGAAAAAAATGAAATAAAATCAAGAACTGAGTTAAAAGTTGCACTTGCTGTTAGGAAAAAGAAAGTCCAATCACTATGACTACATATTAGGATTCAGTTGATTGTGCTGGGGAAATGTCATCAGAGGCCCATATAAGCCTTCCATTAAGTACGCACAAGTCAGTATATGTATATATTATATTGAGTCATTATTATTACATATCAGATTTACCAAAGTCTTGAGGCACTGATGTCCAAACGCTGAATTGCTAGTTCTCAAAAAAATTATTAATGTTTATAAAATCTAAGAAACAAGAGGAGTAAGTAGACATGGTGATATAAGGAAAGAGAGAGGGAGGGAGGGAGGGAGGGAGGGAGGGAGGGAGGGAGGGAGAGAGAGAGAGAGAGAGAGGGAGTCCAAGTTATTGTGAAGCTGTCATAGCCTCACTGTCAAAGCCTTTGTTCTTTCTATTGTTTTGAAATATTATCATCCTGCTTACATTACAAATGATGGTCGAGTAGAAAGCAGTTTTGTTTTTATTGTGCCCTTTGTTCTTCCTGTTTAAAAAGGTCCTTGTTATATATTTCAGGCTGACTCCAAACTCTTCATCTTTCTGCTTCGGCGGCTTGCTCTCATTTGGCAAAACAAAATGTTGAAATCTTAATTTACCTCCAAATTAGGGAGTGATGTGGGTATTTTATTCAACGTTAACATTTTTACTTCAGCAGTATACCATGTAGACAAGTGTCTCACAGTGATGGTTGACAGCTTATAATACCTCTTACCTATTAGATGATCTCCTGTTCTCTCATGAGCTTGGGTTTGTCACACTGATGTCTTTTCTAGATATTGTACCTTTATTCCCTCTAAGATCTTTTTTCCTCAGCGTCAGAAATCTTTTATTGTCTCCAACTGTCCCTTTGAGCCAAGCCCCAAAATAGAGCCTGGGCGGAGAAAAATAGAATCTTGGAGAAGGAAAAAAATAACTCAGAAGAAAATCACATATATAACAGACTGTTACTATTTAAGGAAAGAAATAACATTCCCTCTAGGTTTTATAGATGAATTAATCTGGGTAGCTGAAGGTTTAATCAAGATCAGTTCACTAATGGCAATCAATGTTCAACAAAGTAAAATATCATGTTCTTGAGAATCATATATAAGACAATGGACAGAAAGAAGATTTAAGTAGACCTAGAAATGGACCCCCAAAACATTTTTAGTGTCCAAATTATACCTCACATCACTGTGACTACAAAGAGACCAGACAGAGTCCCTGCTTCTGAAGAACACAAAATAATGAAACTGTGTAAAACAAAATAACAGAAAGAAAATGTTCCAGGAAACTACAGAAACAGCCATAATTACCTGAAGAAATTAGAAAGGCATAAGAGAAGAGGAAAACTTTAATTTTGGAGAGGAAGGATAAACAACACTTGCCCAAGGAAGGTTAGTCATTACCTACAACATTTGTTGACTGCTAAGGAAAACAATGTTCAGAGGGCAAACAAAATGATCTAAATTTCAAAGCAGTGAACTTCAGGACAGTTTGAGACTCTCCGAGAAGACAGCTCAAAAGCAAGAACAAACTCACAGAAGCAGATTTACACGGTCCTTCAACACGTCAGAGTGTGGAGCTGTAAGAAAACATCTTCACTCTTTACCAGGTTATAAACTTCTTTACATAGAAGGTCAATATGGGAGCTGGAGACTGGCTGCATAGGTAGGAGCGCATATTGTTCCTGCAGATGACCTAAGTTTGGTTCCTAGCACCTGTGTGAGGATCCTTACAACTGCGTGTAACTCCAGCTGTGGGAGATCTGAAGCCTTCTACCCTCAATGGGCATCTGTCCACATGTGTAGTTATCCACTCACAGACACACACACACAAGTACGCTAAATTAAAAATAAAATAAATCTTTAAAAAAAAAAGCTCTGAATTAGCTTACTTTGAATGCTTGTCCAAGAGAACTTTCATTTTTGAATCCTGGATCAGAATTCAATTTTATTGACAGTCATAATGAAATCAGAAATAAAACAGGAAGCAGATACTCTGAAGCCAAGTTTTAACACTGTAAGAACAATATAATTCAGCAACAGTCTTGCTCATGTGCCATTAACCAGCAGCCAACAGATTACATGTATATAAGAATATGTATCCTAGTTTATGAATACTAGGAAAAAACAAACATTATTTAACTGGATTATTTTGACATCCCTTGAGAGAATGTGCATAGAAAATAACTCTGTAACACTTGATAAGCACTTGGCCATTCTTTCCGTGTTAGCATAGACAGGAAGCTTTGTTTGGGGTCTGGGTCATTCTTCAGTGAAAGCAGCCTCTTACCTTATGACAGACTGCACTGGCATGGGACGATTCTTAGCATGATCTTTTCTCTAAGTCTACCCACTCCAAGTTCCCAGCAACACTCACTCCTGGTGCATAAACTTGTACCTCAACACTTTAGCCTCCAGCTATCATTAAACATGGTATGATGAGGATGCTAGCAACTCAGCTACATTTTGTTTAATAAATGAAGCCTAGAATATATCACAATAAATGAGTCTGAGCCAACAATACCTAGCAACACTATCAGCCCACACACTTGGAATGCATATGTGGAAGTCCCCAGCAGGCATGGATTTCAGAGAAAACTTTCTATAGGTATTCTCTACTTTTTTGTTTTTTAAAGCATGTGTCTCAAAAGTTTCAACCCAGAAATTTTTAAAAAGAACCTGGATGGTCAATTTGGTTTATAATAACCCCTGATGCTACAGTTAAACTTACTGAACAAAAAGATCCCTCTCTCTGTCCTGAGGCTTCTATTTTGAGGTTCTTGGCACTATCTTAGCATGCATTAAAACTGGAATATTTTTAAAGCTTGGATGAGATGCGGAATAATTTTCCATTATGCATGCCTGAGAGATAGAAAAATATTTCAGAGAAAGAAGACTATAGGGATGATTTGAAATAAGACTGATAGAGAATTTGATTTTAGTGTTATTAATCTATAGAACAGAATTCCAGAATGCTGTTTCCATACCTCATCGTGTTATTGGTAAACATACACAACATCTGTGATCTCTGCATATTTTGGTTGCATCTAAAATCTTCTTGTCTATATTCATGTATAATTATAAAATGTAAGTCTAGACCATTTGAGATTGATACTGTTTTGTTTCTTCTCTCAGATACCAACAAAATCAAGGAAGAATTCTTTCTGAATGCACTCTAGTAAATACCCCAATATATTTTATCTATGTACAAAATGTCCATAATTATTTTTCTGGATAGTTTCTTTATTCATTCATGACCAGAAAATACAGGGCCTCCACTAAAAAGACAGAAATCAAAATGTCAAAATAATTAAAATGAAAACAAACAAAAACAAAACAACGGGAAGGAGAAAAAACATTTCCTCATTTGAAGACGCTGTTCTCTTGAGCTATTGGTCAGTCTTTCTCCAGCTGAATCTGCCTCTCAGCAAAATATGCCAAGATAGTCTCAGAGAACATTACACTAAAAAATATTGCTTCTATATATATATTGACATGATGCATTGTTTGGGAAGAATATCCTCTTATCCAGGAAGCCTACAGAAACTGTTCAGTGAAAAATGATGAGGTAAACCCAATGTGGCAAACAAAGGCGTTGACAGAAAAAGTGTGGTTTACAGAGGTCGGGGAACAAATCTGAAGTTTCGTTTTGAAAACATTTGGCTCCTGAGGAGAATCAATTCTTTAAGGAGTAAGAGTAGCCTTGTCCTTCACAGGAAAATTGGAGCAGTAAAAAATTATGGATGACCCATTTTTAAGCTAATTGTGAGAACAGGACCATAATTTAAAAGGAAATCTCAACAGACAGTGATCTGGCTCTCCATGGAATTGATATACTTCTTGTTCTCTTTCCTTTTGACCCCTTTGTGCAACTAAATAAGGGGGAATCTTTGCCCGTTCTCTTCTGATCTCAGCACTTGCTTTGTTCTGTACGCAACCTCCTTTGCTGCTTTGATCTTTAGCTCACTGTCAAATCCTGACGTGTGTAAGACTCCAAGAATCTCTTACAACTTTCCACATGAAACCACACACATCAGCATAGGATGGTGCCACACATCTTTAAATCTAGAACTTCAGAGACCAATAGAGGTAGAAGCAGACAGAGCTCCTTGAGTTCAAGGTCAGCTTTATCTACATACAAATTCAAGAAAGCCTGGGACTATATAGTGAGATTCCTGTCTCAGAAAAATAAAATAAAAATACACAATCATACACAAAGGTGTTTTCTTTTTCAAAATTCCAGTATCTTTCCTGGATTCTACTGGACAAGAAAATTTAATTGATTTAATCACTAGATTGATTTAATCACTAGATTGATTTAATGACTAGATCTCAAACCCATCAGCTTCTTACCTCAGCCTTCTGCCTCATGTCCACTTAGACAGCAGTTCCTCTAGATGCTTCCATTGCAATCTCTTGAAATGTTCATTTTAAGTTATATATTTTCTAGTAAGCATATATCAATTACTTGGAGGTACACAGACTGCATCTCTAATACACAGACAATGACATAGACTACACATTTTTCTACATGTCCCTATATTGTATATTGTATCTGTACCTTTCTTATCTCAGTGGTAATCTTTGTTTTACCTTACTTACATACTTTGTAAGGAGTGTGAATCTTTTCCATTTGGGTTCTTCTTACTTCTGATATTAAAAACCTCAAAGTTTCTATGATTCCCCAGACAGCTGCCTTGGTTGAGAATTCACCTTTCTATCTGTCTTGGATCTTGATCATAAATCAATTATATTCTCTCTCCCCTCTCCCCTCTCCCCTCTCCTCTCCTCTCCCCTCTCCCCTCTCCTCACCTCTCCCCTCTCCTCTCCTCTCCCCTCTCCCCTCTCCTTCTCTCTCTCTCTCTCTCTCTCTCTCTCTCTCTCTCAGACTTTATTTCTCCCTTCCTCCCTTACCCTTACCCCCCTCCTTACCCCCTACCATGTGTTTGTGTGTGTATATGTGTGTGTATATGTGTGTGTGTGTTGTCTAATTCTAGAAAAGGGCAGTAGGTGAACTACATCATACCCACAGCATTCACAGGAACTCCATCTGAGAATAAAGGCTCTTTCATTCCTATTGTTCTCATGTTGTACCAGGCAAAGTGCCACACCCCATAACCCTTCCCATCTTCCCAGTGTCACCACAGCAGTCTGTACCATTTTCAGTCTTGAGCACTTTTATCACGTAGCAATTGTGTGTGTGTGTGTGTGTGTGTGTGTGTGTGTGTGTGTGTGTAAATATATGGTGACACACACACTTTTATCACATAACAGCGTGCCTTCTCACATCATGGACATTAGTCAGCATGGTTGAATGCTCTAGGTAGAAAGCAACTCAACTCTGCTTGTTCAGTGAGTTATATGGGTGTTCTCTTTAGCAGTAAGGCCTTACCATTAGTTTGTAGAGAGCAACAATGGCCTTGATAATAGCCTGGGTTGGTTGTGGTTTCCTGTGAGGCCCCTTTGGCTAAGAACTGGTTTAGATGTGGCCCATTTCTGGCACTAGAGGTTTCATTTGGTGGCAAAAGATGTCTATCTAGTTGAGGCTTTGTCTTCCTCTTTATTTGGTTTTACCAGTTTAAATTTCTTTCATATATGTATGTATTTTAAGAAGCTTCAACTCCATTAGGCTATATTATAGCTATATTATAATAATATAGCTTCAACTATATTATTCAACTATATTATAAGATGCCTCAGATGGCCCTTAGTTTTGACCATCCCTCTCCACACTTACTCTTTTCTCCTTTTAATCTCACCCTATCCATCTGGTCCTGCCATTCCAGCCACACCAACTCCCACCATCCATCCATAACTATCTATTCAGCGATCTTGAGGGTCATCAGGCAACTCATTTGCAAACCCAGAGGCTGGCTTTCAATTCTTAGTCCTTTCAGCATCTCTGTTATTTGCTGTTTCCATGAGCTTCCAGAATCCTGATTTCCTTCCTACTTTGCTCCTCAGACTCTAATCTCCCAGACCTCATCCTGTTTTTTAGATACCTCAAAATTTCAGGTTTTAGAATGCTTTCATCTTTATCCCTTAAATATGAATTCCCATTAAATCTAATCATTAGCCATTCCCTTCTCTCCGCATACTCTCTTTCAGGTTGCTTTCATTTCTTTACATGTGCTTGGCTAGAAGCAAATCTATCTTATCTTTCTCTTTTATATCCAGGTCACAATACTAACCAATTACAAATAGTTCTATTTGACATTTTGTCAGAACCTCAGACTCATATTTAGAATGTTATATATCACCTTCTCCTTAAACTCCTTCCCTTGCCTGAGTTTCTATTTTATCAATTTCATAATCCAGTACAGTTATTCTGCAACTGTCATTAAGTATTTCAACTGTCATTTCACACATATTTAATACAATCTTCATTAGTGAGCAAGCTCTGTTCTTTGCTTCCAACTAGGCAAATGCTACATAATTTTTTATGCTGAGGGAAAAGTCCACATCCTTCCAGGACTGTATTATTTCCTTACCTCCCTCTTATATCACTGACCTGAGCACCTGAGGCCAATTCAGTGCTAGAGAGCTTTACTCATACTAGGCAAAAGAGCTATACCACTGAGCTATATCCCAAGACTAGTCTACTGATTAGTAGATTAGTATGAACAATTTTACTTCTGCTTTATTTGTAGTTGCATTAGATTTTCATTTTCATTTATCTTTTATATGTTTGTAATTACTCAATTATACGTTTAGGAAATCTCAGAGATTATATTTCTTCAGTCTATCTAATTCATTCATATAGTGGGAACATATCTATTTTGTGTTTGGTTTAGTCTTTTAAGGATGCTATGACAGAATATTATATACTTTGTCACTTATAACAAAACTTTTATTTCTCATCTGTTTGGACGCTTCAAAGTCCAAGGTCAAGATGCTAGTAGATACCCAACCAAATGGCTCAGTAGATAAAAGTGACTAATCCCAAGCCTGATGACTTGAGTTCATTCTCTGGTCCCATATAATAGGAGAGAACCATCATGTGCATGTACCCACACCCTCCATACACAGACAGTAAATAAATACATGAATAATAAATAAATGCTTCCAGTCGGTGTAGTATCTGATGAGGGCCACTATACAGTTCAGAGATGAGTACTTTTTAATGTAACTTACCTGGCAGCAAAGATATTGAAGCTCAGGCATCTTTTATAAAAGTGTGCTAAATCTTATTCGTTAGAGTTTAAGGAATCTTCTAACCACTTCACAAAGGCCTTACCTCCTAAACTATCACCTATTTTAATTAGAATTTCAACACATGAATCTAGGGAAGAGGTGCTGCCAATCCATAACAATATAGTCATGCATGGCTTAGCAGTGGACACATGTTCTGAGACATCTTTGTTCATGTGCCCTGGGATAATGTCACAAAATTTTCTTAACACAAAGCAAGGTAGCCATTATATCACTAGGCTACGTAATTTTAGGAGAACACCATACCACGCATGGCCTGTCATCATCTAAAATGTCATTGTATAGGACATGACAATACTCATATGCCAAATAACAAAGATAGTAGGGAACAAAGCAAATGGTATGTCCCTGAATATATTCAGAAATGATGTAACAAAGAGACAAGTGTGTTAAGTGGATTTATGGCATGCTTTGAGTCAAAATATTAAAAGTTCTACAAAAAAAAGTCACTTCAAATGTTTCTTAAAGACATAGTCAAAGTTGAAAGTCAAACAATGGCAAAGGGCATTTCAGACAGAGAAAATGTGAATAGTCCAGACAATACAGTCTGCTTACAGAAGACAAGTAATGATGCCTGGGTCAACTGGATAGTTACTGGAATAGGGAAAGACAAGAACCTCCAACTTTAATACATTTTAATAAAGCAAACATACCCGTGTAACCAACACTTAGAGAAAATTCCTCCTGCAGAGATCCACAACTGGACAACGTGCAGAGAATCAGAAACTTTGAGGCACTTGTCCTAAATGAGATGTTTCTACCAAATCCTACCCTGCAGAACTCAGGGATCTATGTGGAAGAGGAGGCAGAAAGAGTGTAAGAGCCAGAGGGGATTTATGACTTCAAGAAAATAGTGTCTTTCAGATACAACAGGACTTACATAGTTATGAACTCACAGGCACGGTGGCTACACACACAGAGTCTGTACAAATTCAAGTTTCATGGGGTCCCAGCACTGAAAGGGGGAAATGGGCACTGGTTCCCATCTCTAACCAACAATCTATCTGTCATTTATACTTACCAGCAAAAGAAAAACTAGTTACCTCCAACAGAGTCTCACTGTTTATTTTAACCATGCTTCAGAGTACACCCTATGCCCAGGAGTAGTTGGCCAACATGAGAGAAATTTAACAGTATTTTTATACCTGTTTTACTTCTTTGGAACATTTTTCATGTGATTAGTCTTACACTTACATATTTTGGCTTCTGATTTTGTTGGATTTGTGATGGTTATTTGTTTTGTTTTGTTGGGTTTTTGTCTTGTTTTTGTTTTTGTTTGATTTTAACTTATGTTTCTCTTTTGTCTGCTTTTCATGGAGAGAAAAAAACATAAAGTAGTGAAAAGTATCTGTGAGGAGGAGTGGGGGGAAGACATGATTAATTTTTTTCAATTAAAGGAATAAAAGGAAACAAGAAGCAAAGCCAATGGAAAGGACAGGCAAATCTGCAGAAATGTTAAGAAAAGTGTCTATGAGCTTGTATAAAGCAGTGGATTAGGGAACAATTAAGAAAGCAGTGTGCTTTAATCAATGAGCAAATGTGCCTTGAAATAGAGAGAACTATTTATATGCACCCAGCTGGACTTCCAAAATTGCTGCAGCTTAGGTCTTGCTCTTTGTGTTTGAGCATTCTTGACCTTCTAAATGGGTGCACTATTGCAAGACTTTGGTAGGAGTGAGTATAGACAGCCTAGTATTCTTAATTCACAAATCTTTGGAACAGGATTTCCAAAGAGATGGTAAGTAAGATACTTAACATGCCTGTCTGAGGTGATATATTTTATTTTGAACTAGAATTAGATTTTAGTGGGGGGGGGTGAGCATATTTTGCACATACAAAGTCTACAATGTAATGCAGCCATACGGCAAGCTGAGAGAACTAGGAGTTTTTGTATGAAACTCTGATTCCTATTGTCAAATGGCAGATACTGTTACTTCAGTTTTTTAATCCAGGCTAAACTGTGACATAGTTTATCAAGTATATTGCTAACAGTGAAGTATGAGTTTTGGAAGTCAGCATCTAGGGGCAAATTTCCATTCTTGCT
Organism: Grammomys surdaster; assembly: GCF_004785775.1. NCBI lineage: Eukaryota > Metazoa > Chordata > Mammalia > Rodentia > Muridae > Grammomys > Grammomys surdaster. The sequence goes on along the minus strand of NW_021620970.1, from coordinate 1,245,006 downwards.
TTCTTAGAGTCACCAAATAAGAAAAGCATAAGAAAAACATATAAGATAGAAAATGTGAGGAGGAAGAATGGCTCATAAACATTTCAAACAGGCCTTTGTGGTACTGTGGTTTGAATAATTGTCCATCAAATGTCTTGTGTTAAAGGCCTGTTTCTCAGCCTTTGGATCTACTGGGAGGTGGTAGAAACTTTAGTGTGAATTGTTGAGGCCCTTGGTAGTGGTGATGGTGTGTACGATAGATTGAGATAGTATAACCTTGCCCTCTTCTCTCTCTCTCTCTCTCCCTCTCTCTCTCTCTCTTCCTTCCTTCCTTTCTTAATTTCTTTCTTTCTTCCTCTCTTTCTTCTTTCTTTCTCTCTTTCTTTTTTCTTTCTTGTGCAATAGTTTCTTCTGAATTGAAATATTCACTCCTGGAGGGGGGGGGGGCACATAAAACTTAGGAAGTAACTAAAACTTACAAGACTCAGAAAGGGAAATGACTCCATAGCCAGTTTCACTTCCACTTCTGCTGCAGACATTTAACTCTGCCAGTTCTGTGTGGTGCCACTGCCCAGATGTAACTTCTGTACTGCTACCTTCCTAGAAACACCAGCATCCCCTACAGAGTCAGTTGGCTCAAGTCTTTTATGGGTATGTTTCATTTGGTAGAATGTGGGTTATTTGCTGGAATATCAGCTGCAAGTTACTGAGGAACTGGATTTTTGTCTTCTGGATGTTTATATTAGGAAAGTGGGGATTTTAATTGGAAAATTTCCCAACTATATAAAGTATTTGACCTATAATGGTCATTTCTACTCATAATGTTTATTGCTTTACTCATTTTGTGATCTAGCTAAGAATTAATTTGAATGTCTATTTTTAACATGTACAAAGGAGGAAGTTTGAAATGCAAAATGGAAAGTCTTTATCTTTAAGCACACAGAAGTAAAGGTCCCTTTAAAAACTGTGGTATTGCTGCTCTTCCCTGTTCTAGAGACAGTCACATCTTCTTGAAAAGTGCCAGCCTGGTGCTGTAGACAAGATAGTGAAGGTCAGTGTGAATGGATTTGGCCATATTGGGCCCCTGTTTACCAGGGCTACCTTCTGCTTTGCATCTGGCAAAGCAAAAATTGTTGCCATCAATGATCCCTTCATCAACCTCAACTACATGGTCTACATGTTCTGGTATGACTCTACCCATGGCAAATTCAATGGCACAGTCAAGGCTGAGAAGGGGAAGCCCATCACCATCTTCCAGGAGTGAGATCCCGCTAATATCAAATGAAGTGATGCTGGTGCTGAGTATGTTGTGGAGTCTATTGACGTCTTCATGACCATGGAGAAGGCCGGGGACCCACTCGAAAAGTGGAGCCTAAATAGTCATTATCTCTGCCCCTTCTGCCTATGCCTCTCATGTTTGTGATAGGTGTGAACCATGAGAAATATGACAACTCACTCAAGATTGTCAGCAATGCATTCTGCACCACCAACTGCTTAACTCCCTGGCCAAGGTCATCCATGACAATTTTGGAATCATAGAAGGGCTCATAACCATGACCCATGCAATCACTGCCACTCAGAAGACTGTGGTTGGCCCCTCAGGAATGCTGTGGCATGATGACCGTGGGGCTGCCCAGTACATCATCCCTGTATCTACTGGTGCTGCCAAGGCTGTGGGCACAGTTATCTCAGAGCTGAACAGGAAGCTCACTAGCATGGCCTTCCTTGTTCTACCCTCAGTGTATCTGTTGTGGATTTGACATGCCACTTGGAAAAACCTACCAAGTATGATGGTGGTGAAGCCGGCATCTGAGGACCCACTAAAGAGTATCCTGTGGCTTCAACAGCGACTCCCACTCTTCCACCTTTGATGCTGGGAATGGCATTGCTCTCAATGACAACTTTGTAAAGCTCATTTCCTTGTATGACAATGAAACATCTAAAGCACCAGGGTCATGGACATCATGGTCTACATGGCCTCCCAGGAGTAAGAAACCTTGGACCACCCACCCCAGCAAGGACACTGAGAACAAGAGAGAGGCCCTAGGTTGCTGCGGAGTCCCTGTCCCAACCTGGCTCCCATCACTGAGAATCTCCATCACAATTTCTATCCCAGACCTCCCCGCCCCATAATAGCAAGAGGAGCCTAGGGAGCCCTCTCTACTCTCTTGAATACCACCATTAAAGTTCACTGCACTCACAGAAAAAAAAAAAACTGTGTTATCCTTTTGTAGTAGTTTGAATGAAAATGCAACTTAGGCTCATATATTTGGGTTCTTGGTCATCAGTTGGTAGAGCTGTTTGGAACGGATTAGAGAAGGGACCTTTCTGGAGGAGATGTGTCACTTGGGACAGACTTTAAGGTTACAAAATCCCATGCCATTCTCAGCTCTCTCTCTCTCTCTCTCTCTCTCTCTCTCTCTCTCTCTCTTTTTTTTTTCTTTTCTCTCTCCCTCTCCCTCACTCTTTCTCTCCCCATCCCCGTTTAACTAACACATGCCATTGTCTTCAAACAACGGATAAGCTCATATTATACAAAATATTTTTTTTCCTCCAAGCTGACCAACTTGGATAATAACTTTCTCCAATTAGTGGGCATTATTTCTTTATTTTGAATTGAATAATCATCTGTCTTCCCCCTCTTTCTTCACACTAAACAGTTCAGGAATGCTGTGTATCATGCTGTCAGCTCCCACTGTGGGTTCATATATAAAATTAACTCAAATACTTGCTAGTCCAATCTAGTGTTTCTGATAGGACTTTCTGAGATGATAGGAATGCATTCTATTGTGCCTGGCAAGAAGCCACTGGTCACACAGGCTGCAGAGCCCTTGAGATGCAGCTGATGGCCACCAAGAGAATAAGTCATTTTGCTTTATTTTAATTACAGCAATATAAATGTATATGGTAACATACAGATTGTGGCTAACCAATTAGACAGTGTATGTCTAATATCTTAGTATTGAAGAAATGACTCTAGACCTTTAAATTCCAAACATTCTTTTATACATCTATCATCATTTGAAATATCATTATAATGTCTGGAAGGTGGTCATGTTCCTTTTCTTTGTCATTCATTCATGGTCCCTAAGAAAGATTTGCATGACTGCTTCTTCTCTTGAAATCAGTGAGATTGGCAAACATCCAACAACATAAAATCAGGATCCCGTAGTAAATGCCTATCAGGCTCCTTAACTACCCCAATCTCTTCCAACTAATGGATTTAGTGATTAAAGATTAAGTGTAATCATATAAGAAAATTATATATTCTGGCCCACAACACCATCTGCTCCCTGCTCCATCAGAGGCCACATTGATACTCAGAACCCCAGGTAAGATGCTATTCACAGATCACTAAACACTTCCTCAGAACCCATCCAGATTTTCCCCAACAGCCCTGCCTCCCCTTCATCACCATATCAGGGCCAACAACTCAAGCAAAAACCCCCTGCTCTACCACAGGCTGCACCATTTCTCAGAACCCCAGAACCCCAGAGGCAACACAAGCACCCAGAATCCCAGATACCACAAAGATCACCAGAACCCAAAAGGAGCAACACTGTTATATCAAAAAACTCAAAGAACCACAAGTCACTCAGGTCAGAAGACCAGAGAGAAAACAGAAACCAACTATCCAACAAAGACAAACTCAGAAATCTGCACCTAAACCTATGATCACCATGAACCCAGATGCCTAGAGACCACAACAAGGACACAGTCAACAATAGCCTAAGAAAACCAAAAGAAGGGAAACACACACACCCTACCACCACCACCCTACCACCACCACCACCACCACCACCACCACCAAAATAACATGATTCGTTCTCACTGATCTCTCTCAATATCAATGGGTTCAATTCCCCCAATAAAAAGACACAGCTTAACAGGATGGAAGCTAAAACCATGATCTACCTTTCTACTGCAGATGAGAAGCACAGCTCAATATCAAAGATAAACATTACCTCTCAGAGTAAATGGTTCAAAAAAGATTTTCCAAGCAAGTAGACCTAGTGTACCCATTCCACCATTCTAATATCTAACAGAACAGACATCAAACCAAAATTAAGCCAAAAAGACAGGGAAGAACATTTTATTCTCATCAAAGGAAATATCCAACAAGATAGTCTTTAAATTCTTAGCATCTATGCCCCAAATACAAGGACATCACATTTATAAAGGAAACACTACTAAAGCTTAAATCATACATCAGTGAAACATTGATATTGAGAGACTCCAATAACAAACTCTCACCAATGAACAGGTCATCCAGACAAAAAGTAAACAGAGAAATACTGGAGCTAACAGAGGTTATAGGCCAAATGGACTTAATAAATTATCAATAGTGCATTTCACCCAAACACTCAAACAAAAAAAAGAATATACCTTCTTCTTGGCCCCTCACAGAACTTTCTCCAAAGTTGACCACAGAATCTGTCACAAAGCAAATCTCACCAGATAGACTAAAATTGAAATAACTCCCTGCACCCTATCAGCAGGGGATTAAACCTGGATTTCCACAGCTACAGAAACAAGAGAAAGAAGAGAAACTCATGGAAACTGAACAGCTCTCTGTGGAATGACTACTGTATCAAGTCAGAAATTAAAAAAAAAAGAAAGAAAGAAAGAAAGGAAAAAGGTAAAAGGGAAGGAAGGAAAGAAGGAAAGAAGGGAAGAAAGGAAGAAAGGAAGAAAGAGAGAAAGGGAGAAACGGAGAAACAGAGAAACAGAGAAAGAAAGAGAGAAAGAAATTAAGGACTTGTTAGAATTCAGTTAAAATGAAGGCACAACATACCCAAATGGTTGAGACATAATGAAAGTGATGCTAAGAGAAAAGTTCACAGTACTAAGTATATACATAAAGAAGGTAAAGAGATCTCATACTAGCAACTTAGTAAAACCTAAAGTGTGTAAAACAAGAAGAAGCAAACCAAACCAAGATGTGTAAAGGCAGGAAATAATCAAACTGAGGTCTGAAATCAATAAAATAGAAACAAACAAAAAAACCTCAAAGAATTGATGAAACAAAGACCTGATTCTTTGAGAAAATCAACAAAATAGACAAATACTTTTCCAAGCTAACTACAAGAAATAGACTATTCAATAATTTAACAAAATCAGAAATGAAAAGGGAGTGCATAGCAATAGACACCAATGAATCCAGAGGATCATTAAATCACTCTTTAAAAACTTATACTGCAAAAAAGTTGGAAAAATCTAAAAGAAATAGATAATTTTCTTGGTAGATACCACTTACCAAAGTAAAATCAAGATGAGAAAAGTTATTAAATAGGCCTATAATCCTTAAGGAAATTGAACCAGTTACTAAAAGTCTTTCAACTAAGTCTTTCAACCTAGGGCCAGATGGCAAAACTCTACCAGACTGTCAAAGAAAACCTAATGCCAATACTTCTCAAATCATTCCACAAAATAGAAACAGAAGGAATGTTGGGTTAAGGGGGGTCCCGAGTCTGCTCCACCACAGGACTCAGGCTGCTCAGAGAGGCAGGTCACAGGAAGGTGCTGGGCAGGTGTCAGGCTATGGGAAGCTGCAGGATGTCACTCCTGGGATGGGGAAGCTCAGTCTGAGGTCCCAGGGACATCCTGAGTTGACTCCTGGATCCCTGGGCGTGGAGGGAGGCCAAGGCCATCTGATTCTCAGGCTCTTGGGCACTCTGATGCCCTGGGAGCAGCAGAAGAGCTGAGAATGGAAGGGGAGAGGGGAGCTCCAGCTGGGTCCGCTGCAGGGTTGGGGTGGGGGTGGTAGGAGAGGGGGAGTCCTTGGCTTGTTTGGCAAGCAGCTTGACTTGGAGATTAGACTCAGCCTGCTTCATTGCTCCCCATTGTGGATCCAGGTGAAAAGACACAGTCCATGGTTCTCAGCCTTTTATTGTCATGGTGGAAAGTGGATGAGTAAAAACCATTCCTCCATTTCTCATGGCAGGCCTGAGATTAAATGCCTTTTGCTTCGAGGAGTGTCTGGGAAGATGAGCTTAATTGGCTAAGCCCTTCAGGCCTTTAGGTACCTCATTAAAATGGAGATCTGTCTTTAGGCTACTTGACCACAGGTCACATCCTCTGCCTGTGGAGAGGCTTGGGATGTTGCCCTTAGGTGACTGATGACCACAAATCTATGGAGGACTGCATCCTCGTGTCAGGAGCCTAGTGTCCAGGAACCAGGCAAAACATCTGCCATCCCTCAGTATCACTGGGGTTTCCAATCTTAGCTCAACCAGGAACCAGGCTGCCTTTCACAGTCCTGCAAAGGAACACTGCCAAACTCATTTCATGAGGTCACTATAACCCTGATACCCAAATCATACAAAGACTCAACAAAGAAAGAGAGTTTTCCTCATGAACATAAATGCAAAAATACTCAATAAAATAGTTATAAACAGAATCCAAGAACACACGAAGATTATTCACCATGATCAAGTAGGCTTCATCCTAGAGATGCAGGAATGGTTCAACATACAAAAATCAGTTAATGGAATCCACCATATAAAGAAAATGAAAGAAAAAAGCAGCATGATCATCTCATTTGATGCTGAAAAGCCTTTGACAAATTCCAACACTCTGCATCATGAAAGTCTTGGAAATATCAGGGATACAAATGACATACTTAAACAATATGAAGGCAATTTACAACAAGCCTATAGCTAAGATCAAATTAAGTGGTGAGAAACTGAGCTAGGCTCCTAGCAGTGAGACTGGGACATCAACCTAGCCACAAAACCTTTGACCCACAACAATGTCTGTCCTGCCTGCAAGTCGTGATAGGCAATTGTGATACATATCTTGTGGGAGTGGCCAATCCATGACTGGTCCAACTTGTGGCCCATGCTATAAGAGAGAGTCCATGCCTGACACCACCTGAATGGCCAGGAGCTAGAACAGGACAGCCACTGCCTAAATGGCCAGGAACCAGAACAGGACAGCCCAGAGACCCAGGTTAGAAACAAATACAACTGGCCAAAAAATACATACATACATACATACATACATACATACATACATACATACATACATAAAATAAAAAATAAAAAAGCCAATGAAGTGATTCCTAATGATATTCTGCTATTCTCACAGACTGGTGCATAGCCCGATTGTCATCACAGGGGCATCATCCAGCAACTGACGGTAACAGATGCAGAGAACCACAGCCAAACACTAGGCAGAGCCAGGGGAACCTCATAGAAAAGGAGAGAAAGGATTGTAGGAGCCAGAATCAACTAAACAGTGTTCATAGGGACTCCCAGAAACAATTGACAAGCATGGACCCTACGTGAGTCTGATCTAGGTCCCCTGCATATTGGTTAGTGTTGGGTAACTTGGTGTTCTTATGGGACTCTCAACAATGGGAGTTGTGAGGAGGGAGTGTCTCTGACTCTTTTGTCTGCTCCTGGGACCTCCTACTGGATTGCCTCAACCAACCGTGATATAAGGGTTTGTACCCAGTCTTACTGTATCTTTTTGGGATATCCCTGGGAGGTCCACTACTTCTTTTTCTTCCTTCCTTCCTTCCTTCCTTCCTTCCTTCCTTCCTTTCCTTCATTTTTTTTTTTTTTTTGGAAGAGAAACAGAGGAGGACTTGACTTGGAGGTGAGAAGAGATGGGTAAGGTACTGGGAAGAGTAAAAGGAGGAGAAACTGTGGTAGGAATGTAATAGGAGAGAAGAATAAAAGTTTTTTTTTTATTTTGAGGAGAAAGGTGTATATATAACCATTTCAAACACACAGAGACAGACAATTCTGATTACAGTTGTATTTAAAGCTTAGTTACAGAGAAAATGGCCACAATACTGTTTTTACAAATATGAGGTTAAGCAGATTAGTTTAAATGAAATGAATGAATGATATTCCTAATTACAGTCCATATCTTTTATTTTATATTATATATTTGGTGTGTGTGTGTGTGTGTGTGTGTGTGTAGGTGTGGGTGTGCCTGTGAGTGTGTTTAGGTCAGAAGACAGCTTGGGAGGGCTGGGTCTCTCTTTCCATTATATAGGTCCTGGGGATTAAACTCAAGTACTGGGCTTGGAGGTAGGTGCCTTTATAGCCAAACCAACTCACTAGCCCAAGTTTACATAGTTTGAAGATATTAGTGATAAATCAAAATAAGTGAAACTTTACAATGATATACAAAGCAATTATTGTTCACACCCGTACTCCATAGGAACCTAATACTTTGCCAGTCTGTAACATGCTGACTTCTTAGCAGACAAGATTTAATTTTAGCTCATAAACACAAAATGTAAGACCTCATCTGAGAGGGAAGTTAAACTGTATACAAATTTACTATCCACAGAAATTGAGCATCACTCGTTGGAAAAACAAAAGAAGAACATGCTTTGCCTTAAATTGATCGACATATCAAACAGAGCACTAGCAGGCTTTGAGAATCCCTGCCTTAATGAAGAACTTAATTAATTTTGAGTTCTTCACAGAATCAAACAGACAAATATAAGACAGATACAGAGGATTTAATGGGGTTGAACATTAAAGAGCACGTGTCTCTACAGTTAACTCAGCTTTCTCATCCTTTCAACATATAATTTTGTATATCATGAAATGTATTTTATTGCTAAAAAAAAATGGGGGGGGGAGGAAATTGATGAAAGTGTATACATCAGAGTATCATCAAAATTATCAGAAAGCCACAGAGAATACACTTAAGTCTTACTCTGTTCTGGGACACTGTTCATGGAAGTCAGATCTTCCAGATAGAAAGCCACAGAGGTATTCACTCACTCAACAATAAGCACTAGCCTCTTGCTTGGTAGCCTCATGCAAAGCATATGAATTTAGACAAGAGTACTCTTTTTATCTCCTGTTGATTACAAACCAGTCAATGACACAGATCTGAGCCTGAAGTATCAGCATCAAGTTCATTTCAACATTATGTGACACCCTTAGTATTTAGGGTGACTGTAACATCAGAGTGGTCCAGTTCAGAGTCATTTAACACTTTCCTATTATTACTATACTATACATGGAGGCATTTATTTATAGTAACCAAAATTATGAGAATAAACTTGATTTAAAAAATGTACCTATCATAAAAAAAGTAAAGCTCAACTCTAAACATCTAGAAAGTTCTAAAGTCATGCAAAAATTCTTTAAGATTGTAAGAATTCAATGAATCAAGACTATGTCCACAGCCAGAAATGTAAAAACTCTAGGAAACCAGAACATTGATCTAATTTTAAATTTTTTATAGCGAAAAGGCAATGTCCTATGTGAAGCATTAATAAAAGATTTGTTAAATCCTCCTGGATCTTGCTTCCTCCTCACAGTTCAATAATATGGATGGTTTGCAAGAATTTTTATCAAGTGCTTTCTTCCAATACCTGGAAGCAAAGAATAGCAAATACACAAATTATGTTAATATATCACTTTATCCTTCTGAAAATCTTTAGAATTGTTTTTGTAACCCATTGATAATAGATGCCACTGTATAAAATTCTGAACAGCCAGGTATCCAGAAGGATACTTTTCATATTCTTATACATTCTAACCTCTAGCTTTGGAAGCTGATTGATCAATCTTTTAAGTTCCTTTTTCATACACATGCTCACACCTTGGCAGGAATCTCCAATACAATATGCACATGCTTCTAGAGCTATTACTGCACTGGAATCTGATAGTAAAATAGAACAACCATGTTCAGTCATATTAAAAATAGTAGGTTTATAGTATCATATCTTCTAAATGCAGATTCTTATTTTGTCAACATGTTAGATGGTCATACACATGTAAATACAGGAGGTCTCTAAAGAGAAATGGAGGAGTTCCATGACATTAAAGCACTGATACTAGTGACTTGATCTTTGCTTCTAGCATGCTACAGTACATGCTCATTGAAATACACCTGGATAACTATACTAGATTATTATTTTACTTTCAGCAGTAAATTAAAGACACCAAGTCTTGATCTTAAATGGTAGTCAGTAAGTCAAGTGGGTTTGGCCAAACACTACAAGATTTCTGTTATAGCTTCATTTCTGTTGCTATGATAAAATAGCTTAACAACAGGAAACTTATGGGAGAAATGGTTTATTTCAGACTGCAATGCCATTTTACAGCACCTTACCATGGTGTAGGGAGTTAAGACAGACAGGAAGTTCAAACAGTTAAGTCACATTCCACAGTTAAGAGCAGAAAGAAAGAAATGCATGTACCTTCATATATATTTCAGTATCCCTGCCTAGGGAATGATGCTTCCCTGCAGTGATATTGGTCTTCTAACATCAATTAACGTTATTAAGACAATGCTTCACTGACATGCCCAAAGGCCAATCCAATGTAGACAATCCTTCATGGAGCCTCTCTTTCACTGGGATTCTAGGTTGTGTCAAGTTAATAATTAAAGCTAACTACCACAACTTGTAGTATAACTTCTTACTTAACTTCTTATTTTAGTTATCTCATCTGTAAAATGGAAATTAAACCACTTCAATAAACTTATGAAGTTAAATTAGTTGATATTTGCAAGATGCTTAATACAGTACTTGACAAACAATGTGAAACTCAGGTAAATATATATTACTTTAATGATGAAATATCACGCCTAAAAATAATTTGTACTATGCAGATGTTCAATGGTTATCTAGTGGTAAAGTATTTTGAACTCTTCTTGGGCTAAGAATGAACTACATCATTTTCTATTGCAGAAATGACATGCACTACAAATTCACTAATTTTTTCTCTGCTATGAAGTGACTAGCATCCTAGCAAACATAAAAAATGGAAAGAGAGAGAGAACATAGAATGTGATCATGTTCTCTGTGATGATATGTTCATGTCAGTACCAACCCCTACTCTAGATATTTCTCTCTTGTTTAAAGAAAAATATTTAATTATTCAAAAAATAGAATACATACACATACACACAAAAAAAAAACCCAGAAAGACATGTACCTACAAGCAATGCTAAATGAACTTGGGGGAAAAAATTAAAAATTATATATATATATATATATATATATGTTTAAAAAGAGACCATGAATTTGGTATAAGGGACATGATAGGAGCTTGAAGGACATGCCAAGGATGGAGGTGATATAGATACAGTCTTCACATATGAGTTCTAAAAAATGAAATTATATAAAAAGAAACTGTACTTTATATTTTTGCCTTCATCAAAAATGTTAACATTGTATGTACATGCTGTTAGTCTAAAAGGAATATGCCTATAACTTATTTTAAAATTACAGTGGTGGATGTTCACCTAGTATTTACAAGATCCTGGCTTGGTCTTTGGCATTACCGAAAGAAATAAATGAAGGCTCTATGATTTTAAAAAAGAAAGTATTCTTTGAGTTTTTAATGATTTTTTCTTTCATTTTTAATGACCCCATTTTCATGTACAGAAATAGAAAATAGTCATTAGTGAGTTTGTCCTTTGCTTATTATAAATGATTATTTAGTTGTCATATTACTTCTAAGAGACAGGAATTCATATTATGCATAGGTCACAGATTAGCAAACTAAAGTTAAACTAGTTAAATTACTTCAGCAGAACCACCACAGATATCCGTGACTGAATGAGAGCACAGTCCTGCTCATCTCCAAAGGCATCATTCTGCCCATGCTGGGTTACCCCTCCAATGTCAAATGAAATACATGGAATCTAAATATTTTTCTTATACAGAGCTGTTTCTCAATAATTTTATAAATATAGAGTGACTTTCTATTTTTCTTATAATGTCTTCTAATTTTCATGGACTTTTAGAAGTTGGTGGCATGAGTTCTTTAAAGTGTTTATTTTGTGCTAGACAGTGGTGGCACACACCTTTAATTCCAGCCAATGGAAGAAAAAGGTAGGCAGATCTCTGAGTCTGAGGCCACCCTAGTCTACTATAGAAGGCATTCCAAGACAGCTAGAGCTATGTAGAGAATCCCTGCCTTGAAAACTGACAAATAAACCACAACAACTCAATTATAGCACTCAGGAGAACATGTCCTGCACCTCAAATGGACAGCACAGTAGATTTCATCTGAGAGGGTTATGGGTAATCTGACCATGAAGGCATGAGCACACAGAAGAGCTGGACCTGCCAACTGTTTGCTGTGCGGTAGCATGGGCTAAAGAAAAATGCTCCCTCATGCCCTCACCGCCCTTATCAGCTGCAGCAGTCAGGAGAGCTGGCCTTGGGACCATGACAACAGGATGGCTGGACCTGCTCCACACAGACTGCAACATTTGGGAGAGTGAGCCCTGTACCTTGCCTGGACAGTAGACTAGAGCTGGCCCTGGTTGTAAGGGGTTAAAGATGCCAGCCCCAAGAACATGAGAGTGGAAGAGCTGGCCTGGCCACATGGCCTGCTGCAGCATTCAAGAGAGTAGACCCAGCACCTTGCCTAGGCAGCAAAATAGAGCTGACCCTGTTAGTATAGGCCCAGATGAGCTGGTCCTAAGGGCATGAAAGCAGGCCAGCTGTCCCTGCCCCTTGCTGGAGAATGAATTGGGTGAGCTAGCAGGAGCAGTACTGGAGAGCTCACCCAGACGCTGTGTGTGGTGGTTATGGGTTGGGGGGAGAACTAACAATGCTTTGAAGTAAGAAAAGGCCAGGAGTATAAGGTAGCCTCTGGAGGCTGAGAGCAGTTCTCAGCCCATAGGAAACAAGGAAACTGGGACCTCAGACTTAGAGCTATAGAGAAATTCCAGCTCCCAGAGGAGATCTTAGAGACTGATGATCCCATTAAGAATGAGGTTAACGCTAATTTCCCTTTCAGTCTCTGGGTAAGAACCACCCTTCCCAATACCATAGCTTCAGCATTGTGATACCATGAGGATTGGCTGTGACCCACTTGACTTCTGACCTACAGAACTATGAGCTAATAAATGGGTGCTGTTTTAGGCTGCTAAATGAGTAGGAGTTTGTGAGACTAGGGTGGACAGTTAGCACAGATTCCATGACACAATAGCTAAGTTCTCCCAAGACGTGGAATCTAGGAGAGTCCACAAAGGTAGCAACATTGCTTTTTGTAGAAAAAATAGTGTGTCTTAGACATCAGTGAGTCATGAGTTCCAGCGCAAACTTAAGAGGAAAGAAACCAAGCTCTGCCTTTCAAAGGGATGAGTATCAAAGAGTTTGTTTCAATTATTTTTTGTTTTTCAATAAAAGAGTTTCAATTATTTTATTTAAATTATGTATAATAGTATCACCTACGAATTCTTTTTAAGCTATTGCTAGATAGTAACTTATTTAATCCAGTGACAAGGCTCAGAAGTTCCTTGTGGTTTGTAGTTTTGAAAATGAGGAAAGCAAAGCACAGATATCATTTGCCTTCATAGCTGTCCCCTGGCTTTATGCCAATTTTGAAATATTAACTCAAAACCTGAGCTTATAGTTACTATGCTAGTTTTAGTAATGCATTTGAAAATATGCTTCACAATAAAATCCATAAACAAAATAATAAAATGCTGAGCAATGAAAACAAAAGTGTGACTGTGTGAACTCACAATCAGTTAAAGACCATTCCCAAAGGTGGATGGTAAGTGAATAATTCAGTGTGCCTGGAAGGAAACATACAGTAGCTTGCTTAAAATTTTATGACCTATAACTTTCTCTGAAACAATCTATTAATGCTTTGAATGTTGATATCTAATACATACTTAACAAATTAATGAGTTGCAATGAATTGGGAGAGCAGCTTATATAATGACAGAATCAAGATGCTCATAATAGATGTCAACAAATCAAATCTAGCACAATGAAAATTTGGATTTTGCATTTGGCTTTATTTTTGAGACAGTCTCACTACTCATTCCCTGTTTAAGGCCTCGAACTCGTAAGCCCCCTGCTTCTGCTTTCTAAGTGCTAGTGTTAAAGATGTGGCTCACGTGTTTTAATGGTAGGCTTAGACACTCAGCAATGGAGTCAGACTGAATTCGGACAAAGAGATTTAATATTAATTCTTACAAGAACAAAAAGGCAGATGCAAGTTGACCTTAAGCTTAACGTTTGTTGACTATAACGATTGGAACCTTGAATGATACTTCTGGCTATATTTGAAGCAGAAGGATTGAAAGCTAGTTAGTCTAATCCTAGAGGAACACTAGTAGTGCTCGTTGATATTCTGAAGTAGAGTTCCCAGGGTTCCCAGAGAACAAATTAACTAAGACAGGCTAGAATATGTCCTTTCCAAGAGACTTAGTTGGTCTAAACTCTTTCTGGAAGCTCAGCTGGGTTCACTTTTCCCAGCAGCGTGTCTGGTCTTATTGCAGTTTCCCTTGATTATTCTTCTACACACACACACACACACACACACACACACACACACACACACACACACACACACAAAAGCAAAGGAGTCCCCAGACCCCCAGACCGTTTGCTCTTGCCTCTTGCCCCAACTGGAACTGTTTGATAATCCCATCAGCATTGAAAATGTCTCAGTTTTAGGGACTTCCTAAAGCTATTTTGACTTATTTACCTTCTGTCTAAAGAAGCTTCCCTGCAAGATATAATGTTTCAATCTTGGAGGAAATGGATACAAAACAAACAAAAGAAGCTTCCTGCTTCTCAGATGACCCTTGATTATGTCAAGTTGACAAAAAATATATCCGGCACAATAGCCATAAGAGCAAATCGGGAATGAACTCCATAGCTGTACTTTAAAATAAATTGTTTTGTTTTGTTTTGTTTTGTTTTGTTTTACTTTGCTTTGTTTGGGTTTTGTTTTTAACTCTGTGCCTGTGTGCATGTGTGCAGGCAAAGGCTAATATTTGAAAGTCTTCCTAGGTCTCACTTCTTCACTTTATTTTTTGAAACAGAATCTTTCACTGATCCTAAAACTCACCATTGGACTAGACTAGCTGGCCAGCAAGTCCCTTGGATGTACCTGGGGCTGAAGTCGCATACATGCACTGTGACATCTGACTTCTTTCTATCTGTGGTCTGGGAATCCTCACTCAGGATGCTGTGCTTCTACAGCAAGCACTTGACCCTCTAAGCCCTCTATCACCCCAGCCCCAGAAAAGACTTCAAATTCTACTTTTCTTCCAAATATTTATGGGTGACTAGATGATAAAATGATATCATAGTAATTAGTTTTGAAACAATATTAGCTGTTCTGTATCTTTCCCATTTTAATAGTATTTTAATAAGTAATTTTTATTGGATATTTTACTTATTTACATTTCAAATGTTAACCCCTTTCCCGGTTTCCCAGTTTCCCCTCCAGAAACCCATATCACATTCTTCCCCTCCCCCCTTCTATGAGGGTGCTCCCCCACCCACCTACCCACTCTCGCCTCACTGCCCTAGCATTCCCCTACACTGGGGCATGGAGCCTTCACAGGACCAAAGGCCTCCCCTCACACTGATGCCAGATGTGACCACCCTCTGCTACATATGCAGCTGGAGCCATGGAGGTCCCTCCATGTGTACTCTTTGTTTGGTGATTTAGTCCTTGGGAGATCTGGTGGGCTGTGGGGGGAGGGGTCTGCATGGTTGATATTGTTGTTCTTCCTTTGGGGTTGCAAATCCTTTCAGCTCCTTCAGTCCTTCCCCTAACTCCTCCATTGGGGTCCCTGTGCTTAGTCCAATGATTGGCCGCAAGCATCTGCATCCATATTGGTCAGGCTCTGACAGACTCCTGTCAATATTAAAATATCATTTCTGATTTCACTGTCTTAAAATAAAGCCATTAAATTAAGGGTAGCTTTTACTTTACCTTTTTTAAGAGTTATAGAGATTCAAGAAAGCAAAGGAATGCCCAGACTACTTGCCTCTTGCCCTAACTTGAGTTCTGGAACTGTTTTATAATTCCATCCATCAGCAATTGAAAATATCTCAGTTTGGCTCATACTGTATTCCTTTACTAACATTTATTTCCTTCCCTCCATGGTATCTTTGGTGCCTTGATGACTTTATATTTCTCACTCCTCTTACTGCTTTGTGCCTTAGTTTCTCTACTTACAAAATTAGTCCTGTGGTTCATACCACTTATAGGAATTGTGTATTTTTGCTATTCCAAGCTAAGTACTTCTTGACCACAGAGAGTTTTCCAAAGTATAATGTTGTGCAAATGAGAATTTAAGTTAATTAAATTTAGTGACATTAAACTAACCATAAAACTCCCAATGTGTATAAAATGACTCATTTACAGCAAGCCCTACTTAATAACACTAAATTGTAAGGGGTTATGATTTACTTAGATTCTGTGCCAAACAACCTTAAGACTACAGTTTAAAGGATATCCTCAGAAAGAAAACTGCATTGCAAAAGTTATTACTTTTGACTATTCTTCCTAGAAAAAAAAATTATTAAAGTTGTGGGTCTTGCTCCTATATTATAGGAAAATGGAATGAAAGAATTTCTCAAATTGCTGTAGAATTTGAGAAGAAGAATAGGTATTCATATTACGATACGGAACCAGTCACAGGATCGATGCCTTGCTGCAGGAGATGTAACTTGATCTTACCTGTTTGGATTCATCAAGGCTTCAAACATGCCGTCACATTTTGTCGTAGCAAGCTCACTTGTAGGGGTTAATATTGAGGAAATGATTAATAGGGAGCTGGAGAGATGGCTCAGCAGTTGAGAGCACTGACTGTTCTTTAAGAGGTCTTGAATTCAATTCCTTCTTCTGGTATGTCTGAAGACAGATATATGTATATATATAACCTGGAATCCCGATTCTCCTGCTGTATGAGCCAGAGTTGCTCTATAAAGCCCCACCTGCCTAAGACAAGGTAACTTCCTGGAATACTGAGAGTTGTGGTTCTTAGAAAATAACAAAGCCACACGGGAAATAGGGTGACCACATGGTTTTGTCCTTTAAAAGCCCCTATAACACATATCTTTGTAAATGTAACATTTCTGTCACCAGTCTAAGTAATGAGATGAGAGCTATGCCTAAGCTTTATAAAAACATGGCTCCAGCTGACCCAGAGCATTTCTATCTGTATATCAACTATCTCTAGGCCTAGTTCTGGAAGTTTCTAGCCTCTGTACAATCTAGTCTTCTGTAAGCCTGGACCTTGAAGGTTACAGCTTTCAGTCTCTATCTGCTAAATCTAGGCCTAGAATGTTATTAAACTCACCCATCTAGCTCTTTCTGAACTCTCATTGGCTGGTTCAACTCAGCTGTTCTGGCCCAAATTCCTCTCCAAACTGACTGAACTGGTAAAACTGCTCTGGTAAAAACTCCTTCCTTTCTCCCTGCCCTGCTCATAAGTAGTCTCTCCTGTCTGTTCTAGTGAGAGTTGAACATATATCCTTTCTCTGACTTCTGTCAAATCTTTCTCTGACTTATCACTTTGTCCACCCCTCAATTACACATCACTTTTCCACATAGCTGCTTCCTTCTAAAAACTTCATTGTTTTGGATGAGAGCTGTGTATTAAGGGCATGTTTGTTCCACCCAGAGGGATTAAAAGTGTGTCTGAATTCCAACCAGATCACACAGACCTGTGTGACAGGTCTGTGGATATGATCCATTGCTGGAGCAGCCATGTTGCTGGATTAAAATCCCTCTACATGTCTCATTACCACTCAGAGGGAATTACAGAGAGTGAGCCTGATCATGGTCCATCCTGGTCAGTATCTCATTAAAGCTTGCTTAAAAATTGGCTCAAAATTGTGAAACTGGTTTTTCTCTTGCTAATCTCAGAATTAACATTTGGAGCCCTACAGTGAGATAAAAAACACAATGTGCCCCCCCCCCTCCCCAAATTCTGGAGCTAGGCTCTTCACCCCAGGACTAGTAGGCTGTTCCAGGGGAATGCACTTTGGAATATTAATCCCAAGCTCTGAGACATGATTTCAGACCTACAGTGAACAGCTATGTGGTAGAAGCCTTTCGTTTGTTTTGTTTTGTTTCCTGTGCCATTTTTCTGCCTGGTTTCTGGATTCTGGCTATGGAGTACCCAGATCTGAAACTGGGAGAGGATCTGATGAGGTCTATAAACCCTGTTCAGACTGAAGAAAGGTTAATCTATTTTGATACTGCACAAGCATACAATTGAGAGATTTTAAACTTCTTAAAATGAAAAGTTTGGAGTTTTACAGAAATTTTAAATTTAAAAAGTGGATATATTCAAGGAACAGCTTTTAAAAATATTTGTTCATAAGTCTATGGGACATTTTAAAGTGTATAAGACATTTTGTTATATTGTCTTTGTTAATATATGATTTTGACAACTAGATAAAAACGCTAACAAATAGGGCCACAGCTATGAGCAACAAACATTAAACTCCAGAGATTGACTTATTCCTATTTTTATACAGCAAGACAATGACTTAAGCATTCTTAAGAGTTTGGAGCAGTGGTTCTCAAGTGATGGGTGGTGACCCTTTGGAGGTCAAAAGACCCTTTCATAAGGTCACCTAGGGTCACCTACATGTCAAATGTTTGCATTACAATTTATAATAGCGGCAAATTCCAGTTGTAAAAGAGCAATAAACAGTAACTATTTTATGATTAGGGGTCACCACAATATGGGGAACTATTTTGAAGAGTCACAGTATTGAGAACATTGAGAATCTTACCTAAGGTCTATTCACACTCAAAATGTATGTCTAGTCTCCCTGTGTTTGTTAATTTTACATGTTTTTATAAACTGAGTCATATAAGAAACTGTTATATTCTGTAATGGTGCACCATAAAAGGATCAGGAAAATTTCCAGTCTTTTTGTAGACTGTTTTTATGAGTTAAAAGTCTTATCTTGATACTAAAAGACTTTTCAGTTCAGACCTTTGTTATTTTTTTAAAGCTAAACTTAATAGGAATAAAACTATAATATCCTGCTGTGCAGTGGTGGCGCATGCCTTTAATCCCAGCATTTGGGAAGCAGTGGCAGCCTGGTCCACAGAGTGAATACCAGGACAACCAAGGCTATACAGAGAAACCCTGTCTTGAAAAACCAAAAACCAAAAACCAAAAAAAAAAAAAAAAAAAAAATCAAAAACCTATACTATCCCAATTGAATAAAAGCCATTAACCTATTGTAAATTGTTAAAGATAATTAAGACACAAGTAAAAAGTCAGTCACTTCATAAAAGATTAAATTCTTTATAGGTTCAGTAATATACTTGTGGTCATGCTAAGTACTAATGTAATGAATTACATGAAAGGGCTTTATTTGGCCTCCCATGTATGGTTTCACAATATAGCCTAAAGCAAGTAAAAAACAAACAAGTGTTGTTTAGTGTATATATACTTAATAGATAATGTTCCTCAAACTTGTCAGAGATCTGGTAAATATGGCATTTAAGATATTTAAGCTTACTATTACAGTCAGAGAGCCAGCTCCCAGCAGTGACCCTGCAAGATCTCCAAGAAGATGATGGAGGACAGTGACAATGACTCCACCTGGATCGTGATATGCTAATCACTGAGCAAGACTGCCCCAATGCCTTGCCTGACACCAGGACATGGCCCAAATTTCAGACAAGTAGAACACTGGAGAGTTGATTGCCCCACTTTGCCTAGACAAAGTAATGTTCCTCTCCAATCCCCTCACCCCACACCATATTCCTCCACCACAGGAAAGCCTCTTATCTTCTGGGCCTGGCAACTCAAGACTGGTGCTGTCCGGATACCTCAGTCCCCAACACCATGGAGACCTCAGGAGGCTGGGGTGACTGTCTTGGTAATGGACCAGTCTCTGTCATTTTAATTGATACATAGGCCATTTGGATTATATTTCCTACTAATAATTTATCCTTCTCAGATCCCTGAACGCATTGATGACTAGGCTACCTGTAGAATTGTCACCTTGTCAATAACAAGGGCTACCAGCTCCTTCAAGGCTATAGCCACCTTGTTAGTTTATCTAGAGCTACTAGGTCCCTTGTTAAAAAAAGGTAGACAGATTTGTCTTGTTACCAGGCTTCGTATTAAAGGATAAACAAGATTCAGGTGTAAGTTTTTGCTAACGGGCCATGCCTTGCAATGACTGCTCTCAATAGCTACTCATGGCTCTCAGAAATGATTAGATGGAAAGAAAAAGAGTTAAAGTCTGTGCAAGTGATAAAGATTTCAAACTAATGTAAGGTATGTGAATAATGGAAAATGTTTCCGATTTCCTTCCTTCTTCTGTGCTTTTGTCACACTAACATTTCAAAGGTTTAGAATTTTAACATTGGTCAGTGGAATACTGAAAAGTTGGTAGAGCACTGACTACTTACTATTCAGTCACAAGATTTTAAATTTCCTTTGGTTATCTCCTAAATAGAGACTTAGAAATACTTCTCATTGGACGAAATACATATATCTGGCTCTCTGGGCAGAGAAGAAAATGTTAATACTTTTTAACCCAAAGCTATGTTTTTTTACTAGGATTCAAAGGAGTCTACTCCAGCTATTTTTCAATGTGGATTTCAATACAGATTGTGCTACTGTATCTAGAACTTTTTTCCTCCTTTTGTGAACTAAAAATTCAGGAAACCTTCAGGGAGTCAAAGAAGTCATAAGGCTTGGATCCACCTGTCATGGGTCAAACCAACTCCAGATTAGTACAGTCTAGGTTTCCTCACCTGTCTCTTGCTGAGAATATGATCTCTTTCCCTGGTTTTGAAACCTCTCCTTTCCACAGTTACTAAGACTAGGCCTGAAAGTTCCAGATTTTAACTTCTGTCCCTAGTCTATACTTGTTTCAACAGATTTTTCCTTGGCAGACACACACCATCTAGGGATCACCTGTGGACTGCAAACTGCTGTACTCTGGATTTACTGAAAGCTGATGTAAATTGAAGACCTCCGCAGAGGGGAGACCCTTACTCAAGTCTCAGAAAGTCATGACCACCCAGTAATCTGCTCGAGACAACGTGTACCAGAGCAATAGCGAGGTTTATTAGGGTGTGTGACAGCTAGCTGCTGGTCAATTCATATGCCCACGCAGGAGCTGAATTGACCCCGACAGCCAGTTTGAGAGGGGTTTTTAAGGGGAAAAACCACAAACCAAGGCATGGGGAGGGGGGAGGGGCTGTTGAGGTGGCATAATATAAAAATAGTGGGACATTCCAAAGGAACCCAACCTACGTGAGTCAGGATCAGGTGAAAACTCTCTGTACGCTTATCTTTCTCAAGAATGTGGTCCTGCCCTGTCACTTCGGCCTTGTCCTGTCACTGCGGTTCTCAGCTTGGCTAACTTGTATTCTAGCCAGTTCCCGTAACTAGCCTGTCCACATTCTTAACTTGTTTCATGGCTCGGTTTCTCCATGTCTTTATAAAGAAAGCCTAAAGAATATTTTATATGTCTAAAAAGAATTCTATATACCCAGTATCTATAATTTTTCACTCTACATAAACCAGTCCAGCATATGTGATTACTCCCTGTCTCTTCAGCTGGCTCATCTAACTAGATGCTTCTGATGGTTGCAGAATTCATTGTCCAGACTTTGACTAGCCTTTCAGCTTTCCCAGGCCCTGACGATGACACCCTAGTTTCAGTTGGAAGTAGTTACAGAAGAGAACAGGTTCCTCGTCCCTTAACAAGCTGAAAGGCTAAGTCAAAAGGAAGCACCTTGGCACAGGGGACAAAGTAGCTACCTGCAATGACAATTGCAGAAAAATTGGACTGTATTTATCAACAGGTACATTTGTTAATTGAAATAGTTCTATAATATGATAGAGCACTTGGCCTACTTTATGCAGAAAAAAAAAAAGAAGTGTTCTATGGCTTTAAGAGAAAAATTATTACTTCTATACGAACCACTAGGGATTATAATCAGACTATACTTAAAAATACTACAAAAGGAAGACCTAATGCAGTATCCGGCATGGCCTTGGTGGGGACAGAATGACATGATTTCTGACCCTGAGATAGGGCCAGCAGACGTGGGCCTCCATGAATGCCGATTGTTACCATGGACACAAAGCTGCTTTGTACAATATACATATTTTTATGTTCCTCTAAGGAGTGAATGCTTTCCCTGCTAATGTTAATGACTCCATGATAATCAGAGACAGCATAAGTCCAGAAGACAAAGATGTGGCTAACGGCTTAACAAAATGGTAGACACTGAGACCTTCAGGACAGCCCTTAAGGAAAAGAACTCTAAAAATATGGGTTCAGAAATATATAATTTCCCAAAAAATAAGGATGCAATATTAATTATAGGAGGGGCTTCTTGAATCTAAAGGAATAGAGGCAGCTACATTAAGTGCCAACTTGTCAGAAAGATACTAAGAAAGGACATAAAGATATTTAGGGAGTGGTGATCATAGGAGATCACACCCAGCTCAGTTTTTTGTTTGTTTGTTTTTTGTTTTGTTTTGTTTTTGTTTGTTTGTTTATGCTTACAAAAGCAGACAAATTCCTGAGTTCAGGGTTGGCCCAGGACAGAGCTAATTTAGGTCGAGGTGTAGTAGAAATGGTAATTTCAGGGCAGGGTCCCACCCAGCTAGCTCATTGCCTGTATTTCACAGAGGCATGCAGATCTCTGAATTCTTTTGCCATGTGAAAAGAAAATGTGTTGCTTGCTATCTCCTAAGAATTGAGGGGCTGGGGTCATGGTATGCTGATTCATAAACTAATCCAAAGGAAGCCTGAAGTAAATGACTGGATTGATATGTATAATAAAAGACTGAGCTTATGATCGGCAGAGAATGTTTTAGAATAACAAGGGAGAACTGCTTGGGGAACCATCTCTAGCAGAACAGAGAGAGAGAGAGAGAGCAGAGGGGGGAGGGAGAGGGAGAAGGAGAGGGGAAGAGGGAGGAAGAGGGAGAGGGGGAGGGAGAGAGAGAGGGAGGGGGAGGGAGAGAGAGAGAGAGAGAGAGAGAGAGAGAGAGAGAGAGAGAGAGAGAGAGAGAGAGAGAGAGAGATATCTGGAGTTCTCCAGAAGAGAAAACAGATCGGAGAGAAAGCAGACCAGGCTGGAAAGCTGTCTGGAGCAGAACATAGGCTACCAGCTTCAATCCATCAAGTCCCTTTTTTTGCTGCTTCCAGATACTCCTTTCTCAGAACCCCTCTCCAAGCTGAGGCTGGTCCTTGGCAGGAGATGAAATAAATGACCAGTGCCCCTTCTGTTTTCAGGCTTCTTCTAGATAGTAACTCTAATGTCAGTCATCATAGGGCCCTTCTGCTTCTGGTAATTATTACTATTGGCTCCCACATCAATTATCAACCAGATGATAATTTCTATCTGGGCACCATTACGCTGGCTGTTATTAGACATCAATATAAATAGTACCCATCATGGAGTCAAGGATTTAATGTAGGATACAACTCAAGTAGAGAATGTATGAGTCAAAGTTACTATATAAGCCCTACCTGTCCAAGGACAAGGTAACTTCCTGCAATGCTGGCAGTTGTAGTTCTTGGAAAATAACAAAGTCATATGGGAAATAGGGTGGCCATATGGTTTTGTCTTTAAAAAGTCCCCATAACACATGTCTCATCACCACTTGCTAGAAATTCCAGAGCATAAACCTGACCAGATTACAGTCTGGTCAGCATTTAGTTAAAGCTTGCTTCAAATTTGGCTCAAACTTGTGGAACTGGTTTTTCTATTGTGAATCTCAGGATTCTGTAACAGTGCTACTGTTACAGTGTGTGCCACCCACCACATTGGACAACAGTATTCATCGGGGTGGTTATTCATAATAGGAAAGAAAGAAAAGTAGAAATAGACTGAATGTTCTCATAAAGGGGATAAAATGTGAAAAAGGTTGAAGATGATTATACAACTTCAAATAATCACTATTGAGACAGGTTGAGACATACTGCTTAGTAATGAAAGCCATTTACAGAACAATACACTGTGCCAATTTTTACACAATGCTACATATTAACATGATGATGTAAAGCTTTGCACACAGAAATAATGAAATGCTAGTGTGTTATAGCTAATATATTTATGGGGGATTTTTTCCATTTGATGACTCTAAATTTCTGCAAAGATCAAGGATTACTTGTTATGTAATTTGTGAAATTTTCAGTTTGTTCATAATTTTAAATTCTTGTGAGAATTACCTAAAAACTTAAACATTTTCTAAATGACTATAATTATTGAAAGAAAATAATAATAAATAAGTGGACAGATATCATAGAGAATTGCTCCAATAATAGGGTGTCAAAGCTCTGCTCTGCTCCTCACACATACTCCCTTAAGAACACTTACACTATGGGCTGGAGAGATGGCTCAGCCATTAAAGGCTAGGCTCACAACCAAAAATGTAAGAACATTTACACTAGAAAATCTAACCAAAATATTTGAAAATGAAGGCATCCAACTGATTTCAAAAGACTTCTTATTTTTTAAATAAATATAATTTTATAAGTTAATTTCATAAGAATTGACAGAGTAAAGCCTCTTTTTAGCTTGTTTTGACTGTATGTCTATAAAGATTATTTCTGTGTCTATTAAGATTATGGTGTGATTTTTGTCCTTTTATTGATTTGTTACGATATATATGTTTTGATTTACATATGCTGAACCAACTTTGCATTCATGGGATGAAATTTTGTCACTATTTGTGATTTTCTTAATGTGTTCCTGCATTTGATTTGTGTTTCACTGAGAAGTTTCATCTATGTTCATCAAAAAAACTTAGTCAATTGTCATTGTTTTGTTAGACCCATATTTAGTTTTGATATCAAAATGGTTCTGACTTTATACAGTTTGTGTTTTTTCCCTCTTGATTTGGGGCTCAGTTTGAGAACTACTCGTGTTTACCTATTAAAAGGCTTTTTTTTTATACTCAGCAGTGAATCCACGCAGTCCTGGTCATTCGACGGGAACTTCGTATGGTAAAAGAAGCTGCCTGGTACACTGATGTCAGCATAACTTTTATAGCAAGTGTGTATCAGTGTGATTTTGCTCCTGGAGCAAAGACACAGAGAGAGATAGAGACAAAGATACGGAGAAACTCCAGTAAGCCAAGGAGAGAGACAGAGACTAAGCAGAAAGCTCAGAGATAGCAGTTATTGGAATAGAAGAGAAAACAGGATTTAGAACAGGCAGAGGAGAAGCAGCTAGAGAGGTGAACTCCAAAATTTGGAGTGTAATATGATGGGTGACAGAAGCCAGCATTAACAAATGATCCATAGCTTAGTGGGGAATCAGCAGCTTAGTTCTGTTCGGAGAAGGCTGGCCTCTTGAGAACAATGACTTATTGTTTCCCTCCTGGGATTTTTGGCACCAGATGTAAGCAAACAGAAGAAGCAGACTGGACATTATCAGGACTCTCAGTGAGAGAAGCCAGATTAGCAGAGCTGGTGGGGATGGGATAAAACCTGTTTTAAGAGAATGAATCTGGGAAAGGGTAGCCCGTGAAGTGCAACAGCCTGGGAGCTAACATAGTGAAGAAGAAATGGGGAAGGGAGACCGGACAGAAAGAAGACTAGCCTGGGCTTTGAACACTGTGTGAGTAGGGCTTGAAGGAGTCTGGAAGCCAAGAAGGGATTTGATATGCAACCACAGGTGTACCCAAGGGAAATATACCCCAGAGAAGTGCCTCTTTTGGTAGTCAGGGACCTACTTTTTCAGGTTCCCGAGAAATGCTAACCGTAGGATTTTAACTGTATTTGAGAAATCCCACAGTCCAGCTTGAACTGAGTCTAGAATGCGACTTCTGGACGTGTGCATTGCCCTTTGGAGTTTAGAGAACCGGAGTTTTCTTTGGAACTGACAGGTATGTTATCATTTTGTTTAACCATAGGAAAAGTTTAAATTTCTAAATTTTCCTTCTTGATTTATTACGTGATGAACCGTCTATTCAAAAATGTATTGCTCACTATCCAAGTATTTGTGTAGTTCCTACTGTTGGCAGTTTTTGTTTTTATTTCACTGTGCTAAGTGTTAATGTGCTATGTTAAGTGCTGTGTGTTAAGACATAGATGTATTCTGATTCTTTTGTATTTGTTAAAGCACGTTTAGTGGTCAACAGTGCGATCTTTTAGAAGACGTTCTATGGACTTCTGAGAAGAAAGTTTTATATTCTCTTTCTTTTTGGTATACTATTCTATAGCTATCTAATAATTGATCCTTAGTATAGCTTATGTCTGAAGTTTCTTAGTTGATTTTTAACTATAGTATATTTCTAACAATAAGAGAAACAGCATCCTTTCTTGAAATTATTAAATTGTGCTTAATGACAAAGAGAAGAAGTCATAAAGAAAAAAATACTAGTGAATGATGAGAAGATATTCTATCTTATGAGATCATCATGGCAGAAAATTTGGACAGGTTTTGGTAAACATTACAGAGTTGGAGATGGTTACAGGAGACAATCTGCATGAATCTAAATTTTTGCCCCCCCCACCAAAATTGCTTTTAAGGAGAGCACACCATATAATAATATAATTAAAGCTTGACGAACAGAATAAGAGGAAGTCAGTGAACTCCTAACAATTCTGTTGAGACCAGTCCTTTTAAAGGCTCCTTCCTCTTTCCTGTTTTTAATTCATGACTAGTTTAGGGTGGTGATACTCTGAGTCATGAAAAAAATGTATAACTCAGATATTTGAGCAGTGGACAGGAATAAGGAGTTAGCAGGTTTGCCCCCATTGTGCCCTTCTCAAAACTGTTTAAGAGAAGACAGTTTCTGTTCAAACCATTCTCCCCCAACCCCATCCCACTTTCTTTCCTTGGTTTTTAAATATCGCAAATATATATATATATATATATATATATATATATATATATATATATATATATTTGTTTCTGATTCTTTCAGTGTTCTTTCCCTCATACACATTTGCCAGAGAGAAGAATTCATCTAAATAGGGTAGGTTATGGTTAGAAAGAGTCACCTTGGGAAACATTTTATGAATAAAGGAATAAATGGACAGTTTACTGAATATTACTCAAATTCTCAAGTAGCAAATTACCTTCCATGAGTTCTCTAAAGGAGGATTCTGTGTATTTAAAAGCCATGTTCTTAGGCTAGATAACTTACCCGGTTTAAAACTGTGACCGTTTCATCCTAAGCTGGAGAGAAGGGAATTTAATACATAAGATGAGTAAACAGAGAGATGCAGGAAGTGATTGACACAAGGAGTTATATGAAGTTTACGGAAGACATTGAGGTAGAATTAGACCTTGCTCAAGGCCTCAAAAGGTCAAGCCCTCTGTCATCATCAGTCATCGAAAGCTTCAGGTCTTCAAACTGAAGCTGAGTTGTTTATCCGTCCTTATGAGAAATTAGCAGAGAAACCATAGCCAAATCCATAAGCAGGCCAATCACGATAAGGAAGTCTACTCTGCTTTCACTCTCTCAGAAGGAAAACAAACTGAAGCCACTAGATACCAACCAATTTGAAATCTGTATTGTACCATGTCCTTGCCCCTGTGCCAACCACTTCACGAAGTATTCTGCCACAAAAAAGTGGAGTGTGTTTTTCACATTTGGAGATGAGACCCTGCCCAATTAGTAAATCTTTCCATTAGGTGAACTTGATGGGGTATTGAAGTAACCAATTAATCTCTACTCAAATCAACCCGTGTTCTCTTTTCTGTCGCTCTCCTGCCTGGCAGCCCCCAATCATCAAAGGTATAAATGGATTCAGATTAGCAACCTCCTTTCTCTTCAGGCTGGTTCCATTTTGACATCTCTCATAGGAGCTTTTTGATACCATAACCACCAAACTCACATAATCACCCCCATTTTGATAATTAAAACAATTCAAAGCAATGAAAGCAATCTAAACAATTGTTATTATCCATTGAGACAGTGCTTTTTCACGGTTCCCTGCTTTGTCCTGACATAAGATCAACCCCTAAATTTTGACTATCTCATTGAGATAAGGTTTTCCTCCCTAACTCTAGCCCTGACCTATATATGAGATCAAGGGTCTCAATTTGTTTACTCATCTAGGCATACTTAAATTTTCCCTTTTGTGAAGACTGATATCTATGTGGAATATATATATACATATATATGTATATATAAAATCACCTTTATCTTTATGAGTTAAATTAATATCCTTTCCTTTTTTAACTTCAATTAAATTCCCTACTGTTTACTGTATAAGCATATTTCCAGGCTACTAATTTGTCATACCAGGCTAAGCAATCCAATAATTCCCATGAAACCCACGTTCAAGGAACCCAGCTTCCTGCAATAGCATAGACTTTTCAAATTTTCCTTAAAGAATTTACATTATTTCTCCTCTCTATCCTTAAAAACAATTAAATCAATTTTCATTAATTCTCCCTTCTATGGATGTTAACATCTCTGTGGGTACATATATTATGTCACCTTTCTCTTTCTATAACTTGAAATAACATCCTTTCCAATGCTTTTAACTTCAAGTAAATTCCCTTCTATATTTCTGTATGAGCCTATTCTCAGGCTTATCCTTCTATCCTTAAAACAACTGAATTTTCCTTTATTCCTATCTTATTCAGGCCCTAGGCCTTCAGCTTGCCTTATCCCAGCAGAAGCTCTCAGCATCAGTGGCTTAAGCTCTCCTCAACAGCCAAGAACAGAAGAGAGTGTACAGCTGAATTCTTGGCCTCACATCCCTGGGTCAGCCTGGGTGTGTACTAGCCTTAACCACAAACTCCAGAATTACGCATCCCAATTCAGCATGCCTTTTGTCCTAGTCCCAACCCGACGTGGTCTGGGCAAAAACTGCAGCTCTCCTAAGAAACAAATTCTCCCCCTCTTGATCTCATATCACAGCACATGTTCTCCATTTGGAAATCTCCAATCAATTTTTAACAGTGAGTTCAAGCCTAACACATTGGATGCTACTGCTTTCCTGGCATGGCGGCTTTACCTTTCCTCCTCCTTCTCTGTCCCTTGCCCAGAAATCCTAAAAGTCCTCCCTCTGTCTCCCTACTCAAGCATTGACCGCTCGAAACCTTATTTACCAATCAAAACGAATAGAGGGCAGAGACCCTCAGTGCCTTACATGAGGATTCTCCTGCAATTTTGGAGACCCAATTAACATAATACAAGCACTAGACCAAATCCACAGCAGTGGAGGGTGTAATTTAAAATTGTGTGATAATACCCTACCAGCAAATAATGTACTGTGATCACATTCACCCCCACCATCCCCATTGCTCCCACAGACCTTTTTCTTCCCAGCTATCCCCATCCTCCCCTCATATCCTTTGGTCTTTTCTTTTAAAGCTTTTTTCTTTATTTTCTTTTCCCATTTTGCAGGGGTAATAACCCCATACATATGGTCACTGCTTCTGTGTGTCCATAATTATAACGGTAATGTCATGTTCAGGTAACAGCACTCCACAACTGTGCTCCTCATCCTTCTGTTTCTGAAGTCCCTAGAAAGTAGACATAATTGTGAAAGTATCTTTTATTCTCCTGTAATAATCATTGTCTCTGAGGCTTACTGCCCTAGTCTGCTAACCTAAGCCTAGTCCTAGAAGCCCCTAGCCTCCATACTGTCTAATCTAGGCCTAGAATGTTTTCAGCCTCTGATACATGCTGTTGAGTAAGCTCACCCTTTCTAGTTCTTTCTGATCTATGGCTGGGTGGTCAGCTCCACTGGGATACTTCTGCCTCGGTCTCCTGACTTCTGGAATTACAGGTGTGAGCTAGCATGTCTGGCTAAGTTCTCATCATTAAACAGAACTTAAGCATTATACAACTGTTTCTAGAGCTACCATTCTAATGTGGGGGAAAAAAACCCTCTACTTTTTTTACTATGAGAGGATATCTTTTAATATCTCTTATAGGTCACCTTCTTTTCTGTAATTCCGGTGGGGTTTTTGTTTATCTTTCTGTTTGTTTGTCTCGTTGTGTTCTAGAACACTCAACCCTCTTACCACACAGAAGCCATCTTTGGATGCTGCTCCTTCTCAACAAGTACACTTAAAGCAATAATACCTTAGGAATGAAAAATGGGCCCTTTCCTTAATCATTCTATCATCATTCATCTAGTGTTGATATTTCCGAATGGATCTACTTTCTGAGTCCCATACATGGACATTAAACAGTCTGTTTCACTTTTCCACTTGGTTTTCTGATATCTCAAGTGCATGACCAAAACAGATTTTTCAAGTTTCATCTCTCTGTTGATTTAAAGAAGAGAGGACATCTATTAGTAAATTTTACCTGTCTTACCCCCTGGTTGTATCTTAGTTTTCTTTCCTCCTTTATTAGGTTTCAAACCATGTCTAAACCAGTTACACCAGCCTCACCTGGACTACAGTGTTCTTCAAAAGCAGTTTCTTCTTTGCCCTTCTCTTACTTAATCCATTTAACCACATACCCTGAGTGGCCTTCAATGTAGACAGGTCCTCAGAAGTCTTTTGCTGATAAAGTTTCTGGGCTTCTTATGCCAATAAAAAAATACCTCCTGAAAACCCAGGGTCTGTACTCTCCTTCCCTCTGCACAGAGCTTCCTCATACCTCTTTGGCGTGCTTCAATCTCTCTCACCCTTCTCTTGCG
Source organism: Grammomys surdaster (assembly GCF_004785775.1). Lineage (NCBI taxonomy): Eukaryota > Metazoa > Chordata > Mammalia > Rodentia > Muridae > Grammomys > Grammomys surdaster. Next base: position 1,214,699 of record NW_021620970.1, on the reverse strand, counting down.
TCATGATGGTTACAAACCCTCTCGCTCCTCTGTGTTCCCATTCTTGCTATTCCCACCAGGAAAACTCTTTTCCCAGTCTTCCTTCAACTGATTCTTCACTTACTTTTTGAAAAAGGCTTAAATGACAAACACTCCCCCACAGCCAGCTTAGTTTCTTCCACTACATATTAACATTCATATTGTACAACATGAGACAGAGTCTGTAACTATATGTTTACTCTCTTACTGTCTTCTCTTTCACGAGACCATGTAGCTTGTACATGATGAAGTATGCTTATTAAGATTCATATGCCAGGAGTTACATTCATTGTCGTTCATATATCAGTACTATATTCACATATGAGGTCTTGGGTTTCACTGCAATATTCGCAGTATATAGCACAGTGCCTAGCCTAGAGGAAAACTTCTATCAGATATATAATTAGTTGCAGTAATGCTTCATAGGACTTCTTGTTCTGAATTTTCTCGGCCTGGCTTTGAACATTCTCATTTGATAGCTCAATTTTTTTTAGAGCATATGTATATAATACTGCATTAAACTGGGGTACAAAATACTCATTATGTGCCCATTTTCTAAAAAAAGTCACCCTTTTTTTGCAATTATAATTAACATTGCCATAATACAACTTTCTCATTGAAGGGAGCTTACAGAGGTAGGAAGCATGGGATTGTAGCTGCGGTCCTCCATGGGACCACCATGTTTTCTTTGAAAATATAGCAGCATAGTAACTGCAAAATAACTAATCTTAGATAAATTAGTCAGACCTTGTCGTTATTTGATTATATTTATTTACTTTTGAGCTAAAGTCTCCCTATGTTTCCAAAGCTAGACGCAAGAGATCTCCTTGCCTCAGCCTCCTGAATACATGAGACAAAGACACAGGACACAGAAACTGGCTGGGTCATATTTCTTAAGTGCCTAGGAAAGAAAATGTATCTACTCTTGTGAAGCCAAGTTTCTGTCCTGAAGTTCCTCTCTGGGCTCATAGACTCTTTTTATGAATTGTAATAGTATTGACTCTATTGTGTAATTTTTCATAAGCACTTTTCACTATATCTTATAAGCACTGAGATGGTAGTGACCCCCAAGATGTCAGTTAAAACATGTTTATTATAAGTTTATTTAAGATGTTTATGACATCTTAAATCTGATCTAGGGTCAAAACTTTTAATCGACTCATTTATCAATACAAGTGATAAAGTGAATAGTTTTTCAACTTATAAGTGGCAGCCAGAAACTCACTTTCTTTACAGAAAGATGCATTACCAGTACTTGGATTATGAATTCTAAGGAGTTTTTAAAAAATAACTTTATAAAAATGCCAGACTCTGAAAAGAGGATTGCTTTTAAAGTACATTCTTCTTTTGAAAAATAAGTAACTCTCAGTGGGAAATAGACATTAACAAAGAGGCAATCATTTTAGAGCCTACAGCATGCTCAAATCAGGGTCAAGGCCTTAGCAAACAGACTTAATTCAATTTTTAGAATGAGGCTGGCTTTGAGCAAGATCTCATTCTGTGGGTGTGATAGGGTGATTTGAATAGTCAGTCTCAGGTAGCCTCTGGAAAGCTGAAGTGGCCCCTGCCCTCAATTGATTCAGGGTTCTTCTGGAACCAACATGACATGGTGCTTAAGGGCCTATACCCAACAGTCCCCATTCTACTAAACTTACGTTTCCAGAGTTATTTTCTCACCTGTGAAATTCTCTCTCTCTCTCTCTCTCTCTCTCTCTCTCTCTCTCTCTCTCTCT
>NW_021620970.1:1191062-1212938 GCF_004785775.1 Grammomys surdaster | reverse complement strand
TCTCTCTCTCTCTCTCTCTCTCTCTCTCTCTCTCTCTCTCTCTCTCTTTCTCTCTCTCTTTCTCTCCCTCTCTCCTCTCTTATGAATAATTCTTTCCTCCAGTCTGCCTCTGCCCACTGCTAACCACAGCTGAAAACACAGGACGGTTCCTGGAAGGTCTCAGAAATATTTGCCCCAAACATGCATATATAGTATAGGCCAAAGAAGGGACAGATAGAGGTGTGGGAGTGAACAGGAGCTCTGGCTGATGTAATCAGTACAGATTCTCACAGAAATTGCAGACAGCTCAAAGAAAGACAGGGTAGGATTTAGATATACATAGTCAGGGCCTGGAGATTAGAGTCAGACAGGACATCAAGGGCAAAGAAAATTGATTTCACCTTTAAAGTGCTTTTTGTTTTTCTCCAGTCCTTCTCCACTAGGTTTTTATAGGGCAGTGCTTTTTAAACTTTCATGTGTAAATGAATTACCTGGAGAGCTTGTTGAAGTACTGGTTCTGATCTAGCAGGTCTGGGGTGGGCAGAAGAGTACATTCCTAACAAGCTCCCAGGCTATGCTGAAGCTACTAGTTCCAGTAGAGAATTTCATACTCGTATACAATGGAGTATGATTACATCCAGCCCTCCCTTCTGCTTCTCCCTGCCCGATTCTCCTCAACCCCCCCCCCCAAAAAAAACTTCCAATTCCTCTTTTCTAAGAAGTACATTAACACGCCCTACAAAACCCACAAAACCAAAAATTCTGTGTCCTAGGCCTTATATTTCCAAGATGTGGAAAGAACACTGTGAGGTGAGATTTCAGGGTGTCTGGTTGTAGTCCCTGTCGGCCTGCGAAGCATCTCAACTGGCAGCATGAGTTTCTTTCACTGACAGTCCTATGCCAGGCTCAAGGATCATAATGAAAAGGGAGTCGCCATGCTGAACAGCATGAAGACCTCTTCCTCTGTCTCCGATTGAGCATGGACTTGTTCTGTCATCCCTAAATCTGTAGCATCGAAATGCTGAGTGAGACAGTAGCTTTGTGTGGCTAGTGACTCTGTGTTTCCTGGTAGGATAGGAGATTCTTTGTTAGCTCGTAGCCTGCCAGCTATTCTGCACGATGATGGAGACAGGGCAGATTTATACCAAACAACAGGCATCAGTAATTAGCATGTTTTTTTGTTTGTTTGTTTTTACCAAACTGAAGTTACTTTTCAAGCCATGCTGCCCACGCTTAGGTGGCTAGTTCATATAATTTTTATCTTTTTTATTTTTTCTGCTACATATTATTTTCTAAGACTTCTGGTTCAAATAATTTAAAAAAAAATATTAGGTGAGAGATAGATAACTCAGTGACAGAGCATTTGCTCATCATGTGTGAAGCCCTGGTGTTAGTGGGGACATGCTTGTGGAGAAAGTCACATTAGGTTATTTGTTATCAAAATTTCAAAGCCATCACTCTTTAAGACTACTTCATTTCTTCTAAGTCTTAATTGAGTCAAAGCCTAATAAGCACACTGAAACCACTGTAACTGGAATCTATCTGCTTCGGTCTTGTCTTTGTTACTATGGTAACAGGTGGATACTCTGGGACATCTGGACAGGAAAAGGTGGAGCATGTAAAGAGCACTTTCTGTGTATGTAGACTTGTCCTTGTTACGTCACAATTGCATCTAGGTGATAAAACAGATTGCAAGCAGCCAAGGCAGTGCTTCCTAAAAACCACCCTGGATAAGAGACTCAAAATACATCATTGATTTCCTCCCATTTTTCTCAGTTACCAACAAAACGGTTAGGAAATTGAAGCTGCAATAGTCCTGTAGAATTGTGTGTGTGAAATGTACCATGCTAAGTACACTGTATATATTCTCCCCCTTAACCATGAAGACCACCAGTGGATAACAATATTCATATTTTAGAGATAAGGAAGCACATGGAGAATAAAATTTCCCAAAGATTCTAACGTAGAGAACTGAGCCAGGTTTCAAACGTAAATCTGATATAAAATCCATGCCTTTTCCGTGAGTGCCTGCTGCTTCTGCACACCAGCCCCCGGACATCTCTTGTGAAGGAAGGACAGTTGGCTTCTGCATGGCAACTGCTCTTAAGCAACTTCTGGAAGAAAGTACTTTTTCTTAGCTCACAGTTTGAAGAACTAGCCCACTGTGGCACGAAAGCATGGTGATAAGAGTGTAAATGGGCCAATTACATTGCACCTGCGGTCAGGAGACAGCAAGGAATGGATATTAGTGCCCAGTTTACTTTTGGTATTTTAGTTTTTATTTTTACTGAAATAGGTTCTTTTTTCATATAAAATACCCAGCTACAGTTTCTCCTCCCTTCACTCTTCCCTGCTTTATTTTATCCAGTCTGGGTCTACTGCCCCACATTCAGCATGGGTCTTTCAACCTTCATGATGGCATTCTTGAAACTCTCTTACAGAGAGACATTCCCAGGATTTGAGAACCAAGGTTAATCATCACAGGTAGTAATATAAACATAGACCTTTAAGCTCTTGTTCAACCTTTCTATATACTTTCTGTTTTGGGATGACTATTGCTGTGTTGAAACACCGAGACCAAAGCAACCTGGGGAGGAAAGGGTTTATTCAGCTTATGCACGGCACTTTTCATCATCAAAGCAAGTCAGGAGAGATGCTCAAGCAAGGCAGGAACCTGGAGCTAGGAGCTGAGGTCATGAGGTCATGAATACCATGCTTACTGGTTTGCGTTTCATGGTATGCTCACCTGCTTTCTTAAAGAACCCAGGGCCACATTATAGGAGAAAAGAATCTAGGATTGGCACCACCTAAAATGGGCTGGATCCTCCCCCATAAATCATCAATTATGAAAATGACTTACATGCTTGCCTACAGCCTGATCTTATGGAGGCATTTTTTTTTTTTTTCAGCTGAGGTGCCTCCTCTGTGATGACTCTAGCTTGTGTCAAGATGACATAAAACTAGTCATTTCAACTTCCCCGGAAGTGCGTGCTACTTTCTCTGCCTGAGATTCTTTCTTTGCTATCTTTTTGGATCAGCTCATTTATACTCCCAATTTTTTTTTCTTTTGCTTACCATTCATTGCTTACTACTCTAGACAGAAACCAGAGTACTTTTTGATTGTAAAACTTACTGCAGATAATTTTACATTTACATATGCATTTAAATATCAGATCGCTTATCTCTGAAATGATCTGCCTCTGACTTTTGATGACTCGCCCGAAAGGCGACATGTAATTGTCATTTGTTGATGGTTTTCTTAAGACTACAAAGGCTTGTTCCTAGCACTTGAGGAGCTTCAAGTTTATTTGAAAGGATGTAGCTAAGATACTTACAATTATAGAAAAACCAAGCTTAGTGTGTAAATGAGTATTTACAAGATTAAAAAAAAATTGCTTTGTTCTGATCTTCCTTCTCCCAAGGAACTGTTTCTCCATCTAGTTAGTTAGCATTGGTCTTATCTGTACAGCGGCTTATGAACTCTCTGATGCAGCTTAGAACATAAAGTAATATAAGCAGAGACTTGGGAAGAAGTTTGAAGAAGATGGAAGGCCTACTATGGTGTGAGAGAAGAAACTACAGAGCTGAAATATGCCAGACCTTTTTCTTTTTCTTTTTCTTTTTTTTTTTTGGAATTGTCCATAACGGTGGACTGAAGTTCATAAAATGCAAAGGACCACTATTTATTGTGGTTCTTGAAAGCACAGAAGAACATAAAACCATGCAGTTAGTACATTAGAATCAAAATATTGCATCATAAAAATTAAGTCAAAAAACATGGTAGGAACAAATTATAAGCCAACTAGAATAGCCATGGTTAGGTAAAACTACAGACTAAAATTAAGTACTTCATGAACAGAGCAAACTTTGAAGTTCTATTTGAATTCTGAAGGTTTCCCAGACTCCAGCAAATAGATGTCACTAGATGTGACAGATTTCTTCCCCAATTTACTGGTAATACATACCTCCAACAGCCACCAGCCTGTCACAAGCCTGAGAGGCACCTGCAACTGCCAAGACAGCCATTGTGAAGATAAAATAAAACCTAAAACTTTAGGAGAATCCAAAGTTTTGGAAAAAAAATAGAAAAGAATTATAAATTTTAAAATGACAGGCAAAATTTTCTATCCTTAGTGTGTTCTATCTTTATCTTACTCATAGAATTCTCTCTTTTATCATGTGTGTGTGTGTTTGTGTATGTATGTGTGTGTGTTTGTGTGTTTGCTGTTTTGTGCATCAGAGGCTCAATGTTAGGGCTTTGTGCATGCTAGGCAACCATTCTTTCATTGACTTCCAAGCTACAGTTTCTTGTCAGTTTCCATCCTCCATGTACTTGTTATGGAAATGTTTCTTTGAACTAATAAATTGGCCTTTCACCCTTAGATCACTTTGGAAAGTGGTCAGTTTTCCACACATAAGCATAGGTTCATCTAACAAAGTTGTTTCATGTTCTCATCTGTAGTACACTAAAGACTCATGGGTGCTTAGAAAGGAAGAATAACAGCCAAACTATTCGAGATGGGAAAAAACGAGGGCCTGATGAAGAAAATGGGTGATTCCCAGGGGAACGGTAGGGAAACAAAGTGTAGAAGAAACGTAATGGGACAGTATTCTTTCCATGTACTTCAGGACCAGCTAAGGTCCTGCTGCTGCTCTCTCTGAGAGAAGAAGAGGGATGATTTCCTCTTCTGTGTTGTCCCCAAATACACCTGGTATCACTATAAAGCTCAGACGTATAATAGATTTCTTGGGGCTAGATTTCTTTTATAGGAAAATTAACCTTATTCTAAGAAGCTTAAAAGCTTAAAAAAATAGACTCATGGCTTTAAAAACATTGACTAATTTGAAGGGTTATAAACAAGATTGAGACATATGAGATTTTAAATATTCAAGAATTAATGTTAACAAAGGTGATATTTGATATTTCCACTAAAAGTTGGTAAATTGATAAATTCCTAAGTTGTTGTTGCTTAATTTAATTTCACATCCACAGAATGAAAATTTGAAGAGGTACTAGCTATTCTGTATAGCAGGTCTGAGGCACATATATAACAGAAGACTGCCTAGTGTGTCCTCTGTGGGAGAAGACATGCCTAATCCTGGAAAGACTTGAGGCCCTAGGGAGGGGGGAGGCATGGTGAGGGGAGCATCTTCTTGGAGAAAAGAGGGAGGAGGAATGGGATGAGGAACTGAGGGAGTGGGGACTGGGAAGCTGGGTGGGGGGAATGGCTGGATTGTAAATAAATAAAATAATAAAAAAGAAAAATAATATCATTAGAAATATAGAGGTGCATCTAGTCCCATATGCATAGATGGCACAATATCTTAAAGGACTCTATTAAAATACTGTCTCATGACATCAGTCTCCTACAACAAAGCATGTCACTTCATCAGGTTGGTTTATTGGCTTTTGAGATATAGTCTTACTATATAATATAACCCTTGAACTCATGTCAATTCCCCCGCTTTTCTGGTGCTAGTATTGAAGACATGAGCCACTAGGCTCAAATCCATTGACTTAGATAGCATTTCCTTTCATTGCCTTAGACAACCTAAGGCATCTAAATCCACAAGAGTTTTAGGTTGAGGTTTCACAGTGAGTTCTAGGGCACTGTATTGGTGGGGTTTTTGTTGTTTGTTTGTTTGTTTTTGTTTTTTTAATAATTTAATACCCACAGAAAGGTCATGTCCTTGTAATCGTGAGATTGCTTATGTCACAAAGCAAGAAGGAAATATCACTTTTATGTTTTTCTTCTTTCTCAAAATAATAAGTTAAAAGCACTTAACTTGACAGCTTGATGACACACTGTGTCTTGTTCATTTCTATCATTTCAAGACTAAACTTCAAAGACAAGAACAAGTTCTGTGCTTGCTATCATACACATGGGTCGTTTCTGTAACTATATGCAAGAGACAGACAATACTAGCTTTTTACAGGGAACAGGTTTTACTCTGTAAGAAGCTCTTTTGCATTGTTCTTTAAAAAAAATCCACCATTCGTTGTTTACTCATATAAATTTTAAAATAAACTTTAAAACGTGGTTATTTTAATATTGTAGCAGAGGGACAAAAGGCATGAGACAGTTAACTGAATCCCTAATGTGTAGGAACACACACGTACACAATATAAAACACTAGCAAAATATTTTTCCTGTAATAAGCCCCTCCCTATATAAATGTTTACATCCTGTTCTAGACGACATTATTATTATGATTTTTTTTAAAACAACAATTCTTAGGAACTAGGGGAGGTACAATAGAGGCCCGGAAGATTTTGATGATGGAAACTTTATTTATTTTGCAAATATTTGTAACTACCGGTTATGTGATAGGTCCTGCTCTAGGTACTTCCTCATTAGCAAAAGTTCTGGAAACCTTCTGTGTAAACACTCAAGCATTTTTCCCTCTTTGAGCGTTTGGCGTGCTTAAAATACTTCCAATAGATAAAGGGTAGTCTGTTCTGAAGTAGGCACTAACAAACTGTTCATTAGAGGGCACTTTGTACAGATGGCAGCCATCTTGTTTAGACCTTCAGTACTGAGGAGCGGGAGTGGGGGAAAGATAAAAATTAAGGTGGTCAGGAAGAAGAGTGATGTTGACAATAGAAACTAATACCAGAAGATCTTATCAACAAGCTTGGTGAAATAGTCAAAAATTTATTCCAATGTTTTATTAGCAATATCCCGTTATTAAAAAAAGCTTCTCATGGATGAAGCTTGCCACTGCAGACAACCTTTGTAATGCATGTCAAGTTTAATTTGACAGGTGACAATAAAAGACAGTGCTTTCTTATTGCATAAACTCTCACTAGTAAAAAAAAAAAAAAAAAAAAAAACAAAAAAAAACCATAACAACACATCACTTCGCCTAAACCTATCATAAATAATGAGAGGTGTCTTTTAATTCAAAGATGAGGAAAATATAGCTGTAAATAGAAGCCATTTCCTCACCTTAACTGATGCAGAAATGGCTGGGAGTGACGGAAAATCCGATTATTACTTTTCGGTAAAAAGATAACCCAATCCCCTGCCTTTCCAGAGATTAGCAGAACACCGACGGCCTTATCAGGGAAATGCCTTGGATTTTCATAAAACAGTGATCATATCACGAGCGACCCTTTCTTGTCCTCTGAACCACTTTCCTAACTACTGCTCAACACACCTTCACAGAAGAGGTATCTTTGGATTATACTGATTTTTATCCCTCCAGCGTCTCAGCTGGTTCCAACACATTCTACCAAATACAGTACAGGCATCACAGACTAGCAATCTGGATCCCACCTTGCTCGATTCTTCTAATGTACCAAATCTTGCAGCTTTTTCTTCAGTCAAGGAGGGTCGGACCAGAATGACGTAGGACACAAAATGAAATGGTTGGCCTAAGTACTCGGCAATCAAATTAAAGTTTTAACGCCGTATGAAATGGAAAGCAATTAATGCAAAAATGAATGATAAAAATATCAAAATTTTAAATAAAGGCAGGACTGGTACTACGGGGAGCTTCCTTTTGTTTCAAAATGTAATATGCCTTGGAGAGACTCTCTTGCGCCTCCGCTGAGTCTAGTTTACCTTGCAGTGACCTCCTGCTCAGGTGTTTATACTTTTGAAGCATCCTCAAAGTTTGTTCTCAAAGCCACTTTCCGCATTAGTTATCTCTGAATGCTCCAGCCTTTATCACTAGCTCGCTTCTGTCAGGAGAACCTATTTCCCCTTGCACTTTGAAGGCAGTCTGAATCATTCTGGATCCTTTCCAGAGCCTTCCTAAGCTACAGTGGGCAGGCACTCAGCACCTTTCCACAAAACTCCTTGATTCAGACTGGCTGAGCAACCACTGGACCCAGCAAAGGATTTTTGGTCTAGACTCTAGTCTTTCTTTTTGTTTGGTTTGTTTGTTTGTTTTTCCTCTGGCAAGATTCAATAACCAGGATATTTTGCACGAAAAAAAAAACCCGTTATGTGTTAATCACTTATTTATTTATAAAATGAAATCCAGCAAAACCAGGTCTGATTTCTTTCAGGATAGCCGCCGGCACTTAGAGCAGGGCAGCTGCTCTGCCTGCGGAGCTCCCTCAAGCTGGCTTCCTCCTTCCCGCTTCACTCATTTACTGGGCTTGTCAGGCCCCATTAGCTCTTGGATTTTGTCACCCTAAGTAAGCTTGCGACTGACTAAAACCCCACCTGCTGGGCCCACATTCCTGTAGCACTGTTTCTGGTTGTCTTTTGAACACTTGCTTGCAAAGGCTCCCAGAAGTAGCCCACCTTTCCAGCCCACAAACTTCCCACAGCCTATGGGTACTCTCACTGTCTTGCACTTGCTAACCCGCGCCCCACGGGCTGGCCCCTACTTGTCCCCTTGAGCTCCCGGCTACCGATCTTTGCCCCGGGCCAGGTCGCTGTGGCTCACCCACAGCAGCACTGGGCATGCTCACAGACAGCGGCGGGGGCAGGTTGGTTTTGCTAGCTCGCACTCGGCGGCGGCAGCGGGCCGGCGCGAGGCTGCAGCTCGGGCTCTGGCGCCCGGAGTTGGAGTTGCTCGGAGTTTCCCCGACCCCTCCCTCCTCGCGCACAGCAGCAGGAGCCCGCGCAGGAGCAGCGAGCCGCGACCAGCCAGCCCCGAAGCCCGCCCAGCCTAGCCTGCAGCCCCGATCTCCGCGCGGGGCAGCCGCGGGAGAGCACTGTCTTCGGTTGGGACGCGTGCCGCGCACCAGGCACCGCCCGAGCAGGAGCCCGGCTGCACGGTAGGTTCCTGGGGTGGGGAGGCCAGGGCCACCCGGCGTACAGTTGCAGCTACCGTGGCTGCCGGCTGGGATGCGCGCCGCGGGGCAGGCGGAGAGGGAAGGCGCGCGGAGAGCCGCACGGGCAAGTTGGAGGGCGGAAGGAGAGGGGGCTGTACACCGGGCTCAGCTGCTTTGTGCGCGCGGAAAGGGGTCTGGGTAGCTGATTCTGCGCCCCAACCCGGGACGAGGAGTGCGAGCAACATTGGCCAGAACCTAGCAGGTCAGATTCCCGTGAGAAAGTTGGTGGTGGAGTCCTTAGGTCCGCACTGCCGGCTCAAGCAGAACGGCCCCCAGAGGTGCCTCCTGGAAAACTCAGTGGGTCGCAGCGCCCCTAGCCAGAGCTCTCTCCACTGAAATCAGCGAATCACCTCATCTATGAATGCTGGCATTTTCTAGGAAGATCGCTACTGTCAAAACTGAGGCCGGTACTTCTTAAAGGGTTACCTTCTGGCCCTCTTGGCTTTTTGCCCCTTAACTCAACCTAAGGAGTGGTCAGGGGCTCCGCCAAGGCTTCCCTCGGGGCTCCGAATTCTCTTTCAGAGCGCGCCCGAATCCGGCTCACCCATATGGCAGGTCAACAAGGCTGGAGTAGATGGATGGCTTGCTTTTTCTTTCTGACTTTCCCCACGTTTACATTATCACAGACCCCAGGGCCGGAAGGTCAGTTAGAGAGTTTAGAATGGCACACCGTTCTTTAAGGAGGAGTGAGTGTGAGTTTGCTTTCTTTGGACTTCGGAACAACCCTCTCCTGTTTCTATCATTCTTCAACCCGGACTTTGTGGGAAGAAACCTGGGCAGGGGAATGTCTTCTTCATTTCATTGTCTCCCGAGGTCTTCTGGGAGACTCCAAGGCCCTGAAACTGGCAGTATGCATATTGCAAAGATATGGAGGATGTCCATGTTCTTTCTGGTTCCACTTTTTTCTCCGATTCTTGTTTTGAGTTTTAGGGGTTGTGCCTACACACCAGTCAAAGCAGCACTGTCCTAACAGGGTGGGGTGGAGGGGAAGGTGGGGGGGAAAGGGTTGAGGTGTGTGGAGGAGTTCAGACCTGGCTGTCAGTGATTGTTTGCCTTGCCTAGGAGACTGCTATGGGAAGAAGTCCAGAATAATTATGCAGGCTAGAAATACACCTCACTCTTTTTGCTTTCTTTTTCCCTTCCTCCTTTTCTTTCATCTCTTGGCTGAACACCTTGGTTGTTGGGTATGTGTGTTGAGTTTTTAAAGGAGGACTCCCTCTGACAAAGAGGCGGTATTTTGGGAGTTCACCATTTCTGCTATATGTTTTTCTCTTGTGGACTGTACATCTGGGGAAGATTTTCCCATGTAGGGATCCCATGGTGTTCCAGAGTCAGACAGACCTGGGTTCAAGTTTTCCCTGATGGACAAGCTATTGGCCACTTTGAACTTCAGCTTCTGTTTGTGTTGTTTGTTTTGTTTTTGTAACAAGTGGGAGATGATGGTGACCCTTTCTCGGTTTCTGTTGTGAATGACCTAACGGGAGATGAAGAGGGCTAAGAAAACATAAAGCTGTATCTAGGATTGCAGTTTTGTCTCTGTACACTGTGCCCAGTTTTAAAAACTGCTTATTCTTGATTTTAACAGACAGTCTCCCGAGAGTGTGCGGTCTTCACTACAAGGTTTAGTTGCTGAGATCTGTGGAAGCAGCTATTTACACACACCTGCACAGCTTCTCTCGATTATGGGTGGGAAATCCCTCTTTTCTGTCTGAGGGAGGCAGTGTGGTATAATGGAGGAGACCACGGAACCTGCCCTAGCACCATTCACAGTCCTGGGCCCGCAGAACTGTCTGTGTCAGCAAGGCTTCTTTTGTGATCCTAGGACGATGAAGAAATCAGCAAGTCCTGGGATGGAGCTCTGACTTGGCTTTTCATAGTGACCTTGAACTAAGGACTCAACTCCTCATTGGTGAAATCAGTCTGTGAGATTAAAAACCAACTTAAGTGGCAAGGACAGGAGAGATTACATGCCACCCAGTTAACAAGGATTTAATGAGGCTCCCGAGCTTGCCCAGAAATACACCCTGAGCCTAGAGCAGAGATTTCCAAATATGAGCATTAGTTCTTGCTAACTCATGAATTGCTGGCTTCCACTCCCAGTCCCTGAATCTCAAGGTTCAGAGCAGAGGTGTGGCGGTTTGTATTGCTGACTAGTTTCAGATGGTACTAAGGCTGCTCCCCAGGCCAGGCCTATAATCACTAATTTGTATAGGGGGAGAAAGAGAGATGCGGGCTGCTCCAAACTGGTTCTCAGTGATGAAGACAGGGTTTCCTTCAGAAGCATTTGGAAGTTGCTTTAAGCACTTTGAACTCCAAGACAGGCACCATCTCCCTTTAATGATTCTAATCACTTTTCAAATGAATAATTTTACAGAAAGATAAGATTGTTCTTTCTTACTGTCTAGTACTTAGTCTCCAGTCTGGAGAGACTTGGTGACAAGTCTTGTCTGTAGAGACAAGGTGATCGTGCTTTGGTAGAAAGAGATTGGTGCTTCTTAGACACATGTGCGTGATAGAAACTCAAGTTACCTGAGAAGAGGTACCCTTTACTAAGGAGTTACTTCCATTGTCCTGTAGGCAAATCTGTGGGGCATTCTCTTGCTTATGATTGAGGTGGGAGGGCTCAGCCCACTGTGGGTGGTGGCACCCTGAGTAGGTGGTCCTGCCTTTTCTTAAGCCTGGTGAGCAAGCCTACAAGTAAGTAGTGTTCCTCCACGGATCGGATCGTGCTTGAGTTCCTGCCTAAACGTCTCTCGGTGATGAATTGTGACTGAGACATGGAAACCAAATAAACCCTTTCTTCTCCAAGTTGCTTTTGGTCATCATGTTTATTACAGCAGCAGCATAACACAAACTAAAACAACTAAAACAAACCATACAAAGTCCAACAAGTATTCTATCTCCCTTTTTGAGGCCCTTGGACATTGGTGGAAAGTTGGCACACAGACTTGACGGCTGAAACCGTGTAGTTATGGGACAGCACATCTGAATGCATATTTAAGAAAGATTTTTTCAGAAGCGTTTTCTTTGAATAGACAGGTGGCTCTGGCCTTTCGGAAGTGTGAAGTGCATCATCCCATGACACTTGACCCATGGTGATCGGACTTAGCCAAAGCCAGCCATGCATTCTGGAGGATGGTAGCCTTGGCAATGACCTATAGCTTTCAGTAGCAGCTATACATTATCAGCAGGGTGCCAGGGTGAATTAGCTTTTAGCATTATTTAGGGTCAACCGATTTTTTCCTTGTCCACAGCACTGATGGATCTGTGCAGAGAGGTCTTACTATGACTTGCTGTGACCTAGATTGTGGCCTTGCATTTTAACTACTATGCATGAGAGAGGCACTAGGAGCCTGTCTGAGACAGGCGAGTTCTTGAGGAAGAAATAATGTTTATTTAACGAGTACCCAAATCTGGATATATGAGGTCAGTCAGCACTTTCACTACTTCTTATGTTGCTATTCCAAATGGCATCCTGGCTCACCAGCAAGCTTTATCTCAGTTTTCCATTTGTGCTTTGTTTTTTAGCATTAAAATGATTAACAGTGGGGGAAACTTATCAGTAAATCAGAAACCTATTCAATAACTCAAGTGGACCACTTAATGTTTTAGTAGCTAAAACTGAAGGCCCAAGCCTGCCTTCCTGACTGCAATCAACGCTTGGTGAAGGAACAGTTGTCATTCTCAAGATTCAGTAGCTCCTTGAGATGGCTTCTCGCACTTAGGACAAGCAGGAACACATCTGCTTTAAAACTCCTCCCCGTAACCTTATGTGTACCTTTTGGGTGTTACCCTTACTTTCTGCGGCTGTGTCGTGCCCCCTGCCCCCTTCTTGTGTGAATAGTCCTTTCCTTGTCACTGTTGTTTACTTTTCTCAGCAGCAATTCCCTGGTGTCTTTGCTCTGTTAATAAGTCTATTGTAAGACAATCATTATCTTATTTCATTTCTCTGTGGTTGTCACTGTTGGCATTGAGTTGCAGAGAGTCAAAGTCCAGAAGCGCCACTCTCGGCTTTCCTGAGAGTGCTCTTAAACAAAACAATCCGGGTTACACTGCAGTAGCTCAATTTAAAAAATACATTTGTTTGTTTTTCATGTCAACATTTTCCAGTTTGAGAAAACCAGGCAACTTAAACAGTATGAGCCTGTGTATACTATTTATTTATTTATTTATTTATTTATTTATTTATTTATGCCTGCTGCTAGTGGATGGCATTAGAAAACAAAGCAAATGTACTTTGTTACCCCGTATAAACTGGTTTCTTCTCATTGGTGTCCAGCTGATAGAATTGAGCAGTAATTGGATTAGCTCTGCAGTTCTGAAGGTGTTGGGAAAATGCTGTTGGGCTGGATGTTAATAGGTCTGCTCTTCTAAAGGACAAATCTGTTTGGGGAGCAGCACCCATTACTTTCCTCTCATACAGAGACTCTAAACATGTACACCATCATATCAAAGAAACCGAGATGTACTCCACTGAATAACATCGACACGTACTCATTCATAATTATTCAAGTCAGAATTTCCCAGAATACAACATTGTTGAGGTTGTTTGTGTATCTTTGGGGATGAATTACTAAATTAGGATATGCCAATCACTCTAATATGATCTCTAGTACTATTATGGATGGAATGGTTTGTTAGGGGCATTTTCTGGTTATTGACTAAATAATGAACTCTGTAAGGGATGACTGGTTGGTATTGCAGAGGAAGAATTTTAAGCTGTGGCTAGGCAAGTCTCCACGAAGGGGCGGAGATGTGTTATGTGAATGATGTAGCACTACTCTCCTGCAGATGGAGAACCTTTTATGTTGATGTTATGATACTGAAGTGGGCACTAGGAGTTGTGTCTGTGTAGATGATTTTCAAGGCACATGAGACTAAAGATGGTGCCTTGATCAGAATGAGCCGAAGAGATTCTATGGTGGTAGTCCAAAAAATAGTACCATGCTTTCTCAAGTCTTACGATTACAGGTAGGTTCTGACAACACTGGGAAAGATGTTTGTGGGTAGGAGGAGGCACAGCACTCAGAGGGATTTTCAAGGGAAGGATTGGTTCAGAGAGGGAGAGTAGACCAAAGTCATCCCTGCACAGTGGCATTCCTGTACCAGCTCCATCGAAGAATGCTGGATAATGAGAACTTTCCAGGAAGAGGGTTCCTCAATTGAGTTTCAAAAATAGCAAGAAAGAAGAACTCTTTCAGTATGACAACAATAAAGAGGCAAATAACCCAATTTAAGAGTAGAAGGAGGATTTGCATAGCTATTTCTTTGAAGAAGAGTGTGAGAATTTGCTCAGTGCCATTAGTCAGCAAGGAAATGTAAATTCAAACCATAAGGAGATACTTCCCATCAATCAGCATGGCTGGGATGGAAAAGACATGTATGGAGAAACTGGTCCTGCATGTGGAGTATTGGTAAAAGGTAAATTGCAGGCAGTTTGGAAAACAGCTCGGTGGTCCCTCACATTTATAAATATGGGCTACATAAAGAAGAGTCCCTCTCCCAAGGGATTCCCAAAGGAAGTGAAAGCATGTCAGAATAAACACTTGTGAGTGAATATTCATAGCAGCATTAGTCATAGAGCTAAAAGATGGAAAAGAACCCTCTTCCGTCAACTCGTGGATAACTGAAACATAGTGTATCCACATGATGCAAAACAGTTTAGCCATAAAGGGGAATGCATGCTACAACATGCATGAGATTGAGCCTACTGTGTCAAGAAAAGCAGGACACGAGAGCCACGTGTTGCATGATTACATTATGAAACATCCAGAAGAGAAAAGCCAGGGTATTGGAAACGAGATGGTAAAACAGGAAGTGACTTTAGGGTTTCTTTTGGGGGTGATGTAATGTTTTGGAATTAAATGGTAGTGGTTACATAACTCTTGAAAACTATTGCATTGCAGACTTTAAATGGGTACTTTTTTTTTTTAATAGTATATGAGTTACAGCTCAATAAAAAATAAAAATGTATGGTGGGCTGAGAGTTTTAAAAGTGGCCTAAATAGTCACTAATAGTTTCAGGTCAGCTTCTGCTACTGAGAAAACATCTGGCTCACTCATTTCTCTGTGTCTGTTGTGCTCTAAGTTTCTCTGACTTTTCACTCTGCCCTCTTCTCTCCCCCATAATTGAAAGGATATTGCCCTTTCACCCCTGGGTCAGAGGTGATCAGGGCTTTGTGGTCTTCAGATCCCCATGTTTTTAGATTCCCTTCATGAAATAAATTCCATAATTGGACTTCCTGATCCTGAGCCGAGAGAGGTCTAATGACCTGGCAGCTTATGCTGAGCTTCTCCCTTTGGATTTGACTGTGGCAGACATGTAGTGTCATTTACTGCTTCCTGGAATTCTCTCAAGATTGCCCTCTTTGTGATAAATCTAACTGTATTCAGACCTCCATGGGCTGACGTTATTTTGTGAGTATCAGTGTGTCTAGGCCAAGAGTCCTGGCGCTAAATATGTTTAACACCACTGGGGCTGAGGCTATTGCCCTGTAGGTAGGAACATTTTCCTTCCTTTCCTGGTGTTGCATAGCAGTGCTCAGCCACATACTGGATATGCCAGGGGCTCTTGTTTGAATGCTGCCTCCCTCGTAGCCAGCTGCTATGGCACTTGAGATTCTGCAGTTGTAACTAACCTGGGCTGGATGCAGATGCTGTTATCCCATGTGTCACACTTAACGTGAAGCTGATACACTGCAGAGAAGGCAGCATTGGGATGGGGCGGAGCTGAATGTGAAATGTGGCTCCACCACATGTTTGCTGTGGGACCTTGGCAAGTTAATTACCACATGGGCCAGTTTTCTTTTCCACATCAGGTTAAGACTGAGCTTACAAAACCATGCTTAGCATAATGTCTCAGAATAGCAAGAGTGTTTGGCTTTTCCTTTCCCCAAGCGCCCAGAATTCCATGGTGAAAGCAAAGTCCAAACAAAACAAACTATGTATATGAAAAAAAAAGGGTTTTTAACTTGTGTGCGTGGGTTGCTATGGAGAATGATATGCGAAATTAAATCATAGTCCTCAGGGATGAATTTTCTGTTAATATTACCATTGTTTTGGTGAGGTTTCTATGTTACACTCAAGTGAGTCTGGGTCACTTTAAGTCATGGGGATGAGTCTACTTTTTGTGTGTAGTCTTTAGCTGACCAGAAGGCCATCCCTGAGCTGTCAGTTAGTGCCACAGTTCCTTGGAAAGGTAGAGTGTGCCCATCCTTGTCTAGCTGGCTTCTGCCTTTCTTACTGACATTAATTTCTGATGCAAGTAAGACACACTAAAGGGAGGAAAATGCAGAAAGCTGTGTATCCCTGGGAGCAAATGTCTGGGGGTTAAGATTGTAAATATTTGCTTCCTGGTGGCCTTGAGGAATTTTGCTGCCTTCTGTGAATCTGACAACTGTGGGTAGTTAGATGGAATTAGGTTAATAGGGAACAGCTGAAGAGGAAGGGGGAACTAAAGCCTAGTAGTGACCATGGTTCTCCTATCTGGAGTCTGTGCTGGGTGCTGTCTCCACTTCCTGTATGGTTAATTGACGAGTAGTAATCCCTTCTGGCTTTCCACGTGGAGTAACCCAACAATTACCAGGTGAGCCGATGACTGTTGATTCTTGTTCTGTTTCTGTCACCTTTATTATGGGCGACAGAAGGGAATAGGAAATTATGTTTGTATTTCAATCTACAGATCCTTCTTGCTTTCTTTTGGGAAACAAGACATATATATATACTTTAAGACAAAGAAATCTAGTCACACATCGATAAATCTAACCAGCTTCCAGTTGTCACAGCCTGAGAGTCACTGCTTTTGTGAGGATGATAAATGGATCCCATGGCACACTGTCCCGCTCTCTCGTTTGACTCTTGAAAGTGGGAAGTATCTGATTTCTGGGGCAGGTGATGTGTGTTCTCCAATCACTTTCCATAACTATTGATATCTGTGGCTGGTCTGGCAGGGCACAAATCTTTCAGGCTTTATTTTTAGTCTGCTTTGAAAGTGGTGTCTCACATAATCTAAGGTGAACGCTCACAGTACCTAGTGATTGTGAAGTCAATATTATTCTTGAAGAATTTAATCTACCCTATCATTAAATAGCAGTGAGGAAGCTGTCCTGCTGCTGAGGGGTGTTTCTGAAGTAAGTCCTTTTAAAATTAAATCTGTAGACAACTATAACAGTAATTAAAAAAACAACAACAACCTCTACTTTGATGCTAGGATATTGTGCTTACGTAAGGAGCTCAGTGCTAATAACGAGGCTATTTCCTCCCATTTGTTTTTTTTTTTTTTTTCTGGGAAGTGACAATATTGATTTCTGATATTGCCAGTCACACAATGGTCTGCCTAGTACTTAATTATTTTTAAAAGAAGAATGAACCAGGAATTCTGAAGTCAGATTCCTTTCTAGGAACGGTCCTCACTCTCAGACCCCACTGAACTGAACTCCGTCAGAAGCAGGAAGAGGGATGGATCTTCATGCGTGGTTTGTTTGTGTCCCTGCAGATACTGTGCACACCTGGTAGATAGAAAAGAATCAATAGTTGTGTTGAGCCAGACAGCTTCTTCCTCTGGGATTCCTATTCGCTGTCTAGTCTATTAATGCTTCTGTCAGTGTTGCTTTTATTATGTAACACTTGCCTACAGATTATATATTACATGGTTTTGAATACATTACAATTGATTCCCCTTACAATACACAGCAAGCACTTCTGTAAAAACACATCATACTTGTATATCCTACGCCTTTTGTTTTTTCCATTTATTTTCATAGACAAGTAAAATCCTAGGTATCTGTTGTATATACCGTGTTTTGATTTGAGTGTGCATTGTGGAATGACTTAAGTCTAGCTCATGATGCAGCCAGCCATTGCTTCACATCTATTTGTGTGAGAACAACTGAAAACTCTCAAGCAGTTTTCAAGTATACAAACACACTAATATGGATGACTGTCATCTTGTTGTTCAATTAATCTCTTCAATTTTTGCCTCCTTACTGAAAATTTCTATCCTTTGCCCAACATTTTCCGTATCTCCTCACACTATCCCTTTATATCCACGATTATACCCGGTACTTCTAGGAGTTTGAAAGTCTAACTTAACTCTTGGTTTTGTTTGTGGGATTTATCTATGTTGTGTATGTTACAGTAGTTTATTCATTTTTATTAGCAGGTATATTCGTTTGCATGAATATTACAGTAATTGTGTGTGATATACATTTGAATGGCTGTCAGCACTAGTAAGAATAATGCTGCTATGAAGAGTTACATCTGTCTTGGTGATCATGGTTTGCATTTCTGGTTATGCACATGTGCACATGTACACTGTTGAGTCCTAAGACATTGTGCTCGCTATTTTTATGCCAATTTGAAGTAAATTGGAGTTATGTGAAAAGAGGGAACCTCGGTTGAGAAAATGCCTTCAGAAACTCTTGATTTGGGCATCTTCTTAGTGACTAATGGGGGTGGGCCTAGCTCATTGTGGGTGGTGCCATCTCTGGGCTGGTGGTCCTGATTCTATAAGAAAACAGGCTGAATAAGACATAGGGAACAAGATAGTAAGAAGTAATCTTCCACGGCCTCTGTATGCATCAGCTTCTGTCTCCAGATTCCGGCTCTATTTGAGTTTCTACTCTGACTTCCTTCAAAGATGGATAATGGTGTAGAATTATAAGCCACCCCCTCCTCAACTTGCTTTTGGTCATGGTGTTTGATCACAGCAATAGAAACACTAACCAAGACAAGTTGGGTAACTAACCAGGTTAGTTGGGTATTTCTGTGACAGACCTATTGTTTGGGAGGGGGGGGGCGGAGATTATGGAAGGACTTTGGCATTTTGGGCTAGAAAAACCATTGAATTGAGTATTGAGAGTCCAGTGAGCTGTTTTGTAAGAATTTGGAAGATAAGAATGTTGAGCAGTTCAGATAACAAAGGCCTGGCTTGTAAAGTTTCAGAGGGAAAGAAGCAAAGATTCTACTGGACTTTTTGTGTGATGAATCTGTGGTGTCTGGTCAGTTGGAGCTGTGACTAACAAGAAACCAGAACCAATAAAGTAAAGCCTTTGCTTTGCTGGGGCCGTAGATGTTGGTCAGCTGGGACAGATGGATAGGCTGTGACTAAGAGGATACTAGCATCATCGAGATGAAATTTTCCGGGAAGTGTTTGTAGCTTATGTTTCAGAAGTGGCCAGTGTCGTACCTTGTGCTGGCAGCTGAACTTGGTAGAGAGTATCACCCATGTGGTATTAGTTTTGAAGGTGTGAAGGGGTCATGGAAAACAGCTGAGGCCTGCTGTGTGGCTGGAGTCCATGAAGAAAGCCAAGGAGCTATTGGTGAAAGTGAAGTCCTGTTCCAGCAGAGACTACAGAGTTTTGGAGATGCCAGTACTGTGGGATGAACACCAAGCACAGCAGCAGTGGTGGAGTGGAGCCAGCTGGAGCCTAAAGCTGCGTGGGCTGCAGAGGGTGGAGCCCAAGAAGTGACACAAGGCATTTAGAGGAGCCCAGGAGATCCTGAGTGAATCCCAGATAATTGTAAATTGAGCTATTTACACTTTCAGAGTTTGGTTTTGCTTTGTTCACATTGTGATTGGGTCATGCTTCATCCCTCTTGAAGTAAGACGTTATTTAATTTATTTTTGATTTCATAGGAACCCAGAGTTGAGAAACTTTGGATTTGAAAAGCTTTGGATATTAAGCGAGACTGACTATTTTAAAAAAAGACTGAATTTTTAAGTGTTTGAATTTAAGACTGTGGGACTTTTAAAATATGGAATGTTTTTATTGTTATGTTGATATTAATGTATGATCTTCAGGAAGAACAAGAAAGAAAAGGTTACAGCTTTGCATGTGTGTGTGTGTGTGTGTGTGTGTGTGTGTGTGTGTGTGTGTGTGTGAAGTTGACAAGGGCTCAATTGGGATGGCTAGTTTCATGTCAACTTGACCCAAACTGGAGTTATCTGAAAGTAGGGAACTTTAGTTGAGAAATGCCTGGATAAGATATGGCTGTAGGCCATT
This sequence comes from Grammomys surdaster, assembly GCF_004785775.1. Lineage (NCBI taxonomy): Eukaryota > Metazoa > Chordata > Mammalia > Rodentia > Muridae > Grammomys > Grammomys surdaster. The sequence continues at coordinate 1,193,162 of NW_021620970.1, read as the reverse complement.
TTCTTGATTAGTGATTGTAGTGGAGGGCCCACCCCATTGTGGGTGGTGTTATTCCTGGGTGATGGTCCTGGGTGCTATAGGAAAGCAGGCTGTGTAAGCCATGAGGAGCAAGCCAGTAGGCAGCAGCCCTCCATGTTTTGTTTTATTTTGCTTTGTTTTGTTTGCCTGTTTGAGTTCCTATCCTGACTCCTTCAATGATGGACTGCAATGTGGAAGTGTAAGCCAAAGAAACCTTTTCCTCCCCACTTGCTTTAGGCCATGGTGTTTGATCACAGCAAAAGAAACCCTAACTAAGATAGACATGAACAGTTTTCTGTTGTCATGATTTATACTTTATTAGACTTGAGTTTAAGTTCCATAACCTTACCAAAGTATAGTTTGATAACTTATTTTGATTTAGTCATTCTGATGTCTGTACAGGGCTTTATCATTATGCTATTAAATTACATTTTAGGAAAAAGCCAGTTTTTGTTGTGGTGATCAAGAGGCCAAGCTCCTCTGAAGCTTGGCAGCTGCAAGATCCTGCTTAGCAACTGCAGATAGACTCAAAGCAGAGTACCATGTCTTCTTAAGAATAGCAGGGAGACCATAACTCAAGCAGTGTACCATATCTTCTGAAGAACTGCAGGTAGATCATAATTCAAGGCAGTGTACCATATAGACCATGACATGTTTCAAGGCACAGGCCAAGAAGATTTTGTACTTTTCCACCACCTGGACCCTCTTACCCCCTCCCCTTGTAAAACATGCTATAAAAAAGCATTTCATGTTCAAAAAAAAAAAAGAAAATAAAAAAATATATATATTATAAAAAAAAATTACATTTTACTTATTACTGTTTGATGCTTAATTAGTTTATATGTGTGTATTAGCAACATGATATCTTCTGTGCAATACCTGTTGAAGCTTCTTGAAGCATTGTGCTTGCTTTTCAGTCTGTACCCCTCAAGTCCCCAACAAATTACTAAGAACAACCTCAGCATGACAATTCAATACCTATATTCCAGGGGAGTAACACTAAGCCTTGAATGTATGAACTTTTCAGGAACAGTTAAAGTGGGTTTTTTTTTTTTACCTCCTTTGTTATTTGTTGCTGTTCTTTTGATTTAGAGATAAGAGTTTTATTGTGTATTTTAAGATAGGTCTAAACTACCAGCCCTTCTGCTTCAGCTTCCCACGTCTGGGGATTACTGATGTGTGCCACCATGCTTGGCCCATTGAGGGATGTTTAAAATCTAGGCCATGATACTAGTCCTATGACAAATGATGAAGAAACTACCAAAACCTTCTATAGTCAAATAGCTACAGTGAAATCTGTCCTTGCCTGTCCTTTAGAGCCACAGGATTAGGGCGGAGCTGTCTGATGAGAAGCATCCTCCTGGCACTCAGGCCTCGGGACAAACTGATTGTTGCCAGAAGGGATTCCTCAGGCCTTGTTGTTTATGTTCTTCAAGGCCTTTCCATGACCTGTCAGACCTGATTGGCTGGTCTGGAAGCTGTTTTATTTATATCTGTTTAAAACTGGCAAGTACTACTCAGAAAATACTATGATCATGTAGATCAGGTTTTAATTCTTTAATGTTTATTCAATACTGATCTTAAAAGCAAATCACCCATTTCTTTTCCCCAGAATAGGGTGGGTTAATGTTTTTGTTGCGGAGTGAAGACTTGCGGAAATTAGTACTGTAAAGAATGTCTTGGTTTCTTATTGACGGTCAGCTGCTTTGCGATAAGAAGGGCCAGAGACAAGAGAATGCACGTGACTATTGCAGAGGGTGACTCTTACCATTCCTGTGAGAGCAAGGTCTGGCTGGAATACTGCAGGTAGTGAGAGAAATCACTTGCTTTCAGCTGCTTCTTGGGAGCTCAGCAGCCTGCAGAGTTCTTTGGAGGCTCCTCAGCAGCAAGGCAGAAGCCTTGATGTTCTTTCCTTTGCTACAGCTTTAATCTCAGTAGCCTTGCTTCTCAGAGGTGACTTGTGGATTACCAGATACTCACACTTTCTGTAATAATTAGGACTTTATTCCATTCACTTCCCATGAATAGAGCAAGGCACACACACACACACACACACACACACACACACACACACACACACAC